>NW_014555128.1:132582-196628 GCF_001313825.1 Dinoponera quadriceps | reverse complement strand
CCCCCCCTCGATCTCTTCAACGTTTCCCATGCGTAGTCATTTTGCGCTGCAATCGTCGGTCGGTTTCTTCTCTGATTCGATAACGCGTGTGCGCGGGTAGACAAAGTAATCGAGTCGCGCGTTCCGTCGAGGTAATCGGGGGATAATTGAAAATTGACCGACCGTTCGATCGAGATACGTCATGCGTACGAATGCCCGAGACGGATCGGGATTTTATAGTTTGACGTGGCGAAATATTTGAAATAGTGGGCGAGAAAGAGGAGAGAAAAAGCGCGACACTTACATGGGGTGAGAGGGCTCACGAGCGGAAGATAAAAGTCCATCGGCTGCGTTCGACGTTGTAACAATCAAACGTGTGCGAAAACACGCGGTGAAAAGGGGTTACTGCATTCCTGCCCGTTTCGATGTCTATAACGCGCTGACGAAGGGGCCCGTGATCGCAGGGGGGTCCGCTTCGGCTCCGCTCATGGATCGCTAAATATTTCATTTCGCATCCCTCGAAACGTTTCATCTCGATTCAGGTACGCGTATGTGCCTCCCGCGACTCGGCCAGGTGACGTACGTGCGCGGGTCTCGACTCGCTCTCAGTTAACGCGTTACGCGAGGTCATCGCATTCCTGAAATTCACTCATCAAACGAACCTCCACTGCATGAGAAAATACCACAATCTATTGATTCCGTTGATTCCCTTTGTGACTTGAAATTTTTACTTTCACGAATTTCTATTAATCAGAATCTTACTTTTTGTGTAGAAAGATTTTATTTTCTGCTAATAAAATAACCCTTTCCTTTTTCTCCCTCTCTCTCTCTCTCTCTCTCTCTTGGCTTCTAATAGATATCAAGACGCGGACATGGAAATGCGCTCGTATTTCTGACTTCGATCGGACATCCAGGAGTTTCATTATTCGGAGCTGCGGTAGCTCCGTCTCACTCTCATTCCCTCAACCATCTTCGTTTACATTTATGATTTAATATGATCGTCCATTGTTACGTCCCCTCCGGCTACACCGTCTCCCTTTCTTCCCGTACAAATATCTCGCTTTCTGTCCTCGTTACCTATGTAATTTGAACGGGCTTTATTGTTGCTTCTTGCCAGAAGAATGTCTGCTGTTTCCCCTTTCAGTTTCATCTCGGCGGATCGTCTTCTTAACCCGTTATCCGGTATTATTCCTCTCCGGCGTTTTCCGTGACCGCGTGCCGAATTAGGCTTGCCGCGTGATCCGACGATATCTCGCTCTCAGAGGGCGACTCTCTTGCCGAAAAGGGAAAGGTGAAAGTAAAAAAAAGAACGGAAACTTTCTTTCGCAAAAATTTCGAGTGCAAACTCCGAGTAACTCGTGTTAATCAATAGTTAAAGCAAGCCGAATCGCAATTAAATCGGACGACACGCGGCGGAATGACAGCGACGTAACAAAGGCGGCACAAAAGGCGGTCGCGCGCGGAATATTAAATTCGCGCAGAATTCGACGAACTTTTCACCGGAGCATTATGGGTCGGCTATCTGGATGATGTAGCACCGAAGTTGGGAAGACTTTTCCGAGCCGAGCCCCATCTCTTGCCCTCTCTCTCTCTCTCTCTCTCTCTTTCTTCCTCTCTCTTTCTCGGTCGTATCTCTTCTGTTCATCTCTCTCTCTCTCTCTCTCTTTCTGGCGCGCGCTCGCGCTTTTCCTTGCGCTCCTTCTCTCTGGGCATAGCTTCCAGGGTAGCAATCTTTTATTATTAGCGCAGGCTTTACCAGACAATGAAACGAAAGGAACGGAATATGATATTGTAGTACAGAGGCCCGTCGGAAAGGGAAGCTATTGTCGGTCTCTTTGAATTTTAAAGTCAACGATCGATACGGCTCGGGGGATGCGCCTTTAGCCATACAGCCATATAAACCGCTTCAGTCCGCCCCCTCCCTCCCTCCCGCTCTCCCTCCCATCCTCCTGCTCTCCTTTCCTCCCTCGCGTTTCACCCATCGTATGCTCGTCCTTCGAGGTCCCTTCGCCGCCACCGGCTTAGCCCCCACTTCTGTTTATTCGGGATCACCCGGTACGCGATTCCGAGCGAGAAACCATCCGCCGATTCGGCTGTACTTATTCACCGCAACGACACGAAAGGAAGTGAACACGAAGGAGATTCGTTTTTACGCGCCACTCCCGCTTCCTCCCGATCACGAGACCGATCGCCAATCGAAGATAATTCGAGGGAAAATTTCATCAAGATTAACGTAAATTAATGAGACATCGATATCGTATCAATGCGGAGAACATAAATGGAGGCCTCTGAGCTTGAAAAATGTTTATGTGAACCGCGGACTCGAGCTCGACGCGGTAAAACGTATCTACTCACGCGTGCAACACACTTCCCTTGCCGTGACTGAGAGCGGAGGTCGCGAGAGGCTGTCACCAAATTGTCGGCGGACTAATGATAAATTGCGCCCTCGGCCCTGCGGAAACGCCGCCCCATCGTACGAGCACGACGCGCGGGGAATCAAATTGCAATTTGTTATTTGTAATTCCGAGTGTCGCTTAATATACTCCCGGCGCTTCCCACCTTCCCTCCGCTCCAGCGCGGAAGGGTTAGAAATTAAGCGTAGGTTGATGAGAAAGTGCGCGAAGGTGCGAGGCGAAGGGGCGAGTGTCATCTTGTTTGGTGTTAATAAACAGTGATTAAACGTTCTCCTCGTTTCTCCTCTTTATTTTTATCGCGCGCGCGCGCGCGCAAGGATAGAGCACGTGAGTCGAATATCGTCATACGCGGAATTCGGAGTGTCCTCTAGTGAAAATTGAATCTCGCAGGTGTCCAGTTACGAGGTAATAAATTTGTGTCTAATGTCGCTACTATTTAGCAATATAACGCTCATTTCTCTCAGTCGCTAGGTAACGACTAGCTGATTAAACAAAATAGGTGGTTAAACAAAAGACTATGGTTACGAGATGAAAAATCAAATAACTAATTGCCAGGCAATAATGTAACGTGTTCACATCTGCTTTCTTAAGATTTGTATGGAATAAAAATCTATCCTCAATTTACTACCTCATTTTAAACGCTATTGATGAGTATACGATATCTAAATTCTGTATTTTAGAATAAACAGCGCTATCTGCTCCATCATATCTGATATGTAACGGCTAGATCACAAAACCGATTCTACCTTTTAATGAATAATCAGCCAGTTACGAATTAGTAACGAGAAAATTGTATCTAGCCTATATACTAGCTGGCTACTAGCTTTCGACTCAGACCGACTAGATACATTTCTACTCGGATCGTTATCGCAGGTTTTCCAAACGAGATTTTCACAGCGGGACCGACGACTGTCCCCGCAACGATTTCAATCATGCCTTTATATTCTGCCTCTCGTCGTCTCTTCCATCTCCCAATCGAAACGATTTCCATCGCTGGTATCGCGCGAGAGCGACATAGGGAGAGAATCGTCGGCTGAGTAGGCAAATATTCGATTTTGTCTATTCAATTTTCCAGAAAAATGACGCGGCCGCCATCTCGACCCCCGCCCCTTCAGTCAAATATTATCGCTGGAACTCGAACGCCGGCGTAAGGGGGGGCATGAAGGAAAAGAATAAGTTCGATCAGTCAGAGGGTGGCGGTTACCGTTTCGGTTATGGCTTTCGGAAGCGTCGTCGAATCCTATTCTTGCGCAAACCCGATAAGGGCCCTTTTACGCGTATATTTTCGCACACGCGTCGCCCACGTCGTGTATGTACGCATTCACCGAGAGAGACAGACGGGAAAATCGCGAACGTTTTATCGCATTATCCATCGATCAGATCCTCCCATGTACCCGAAAGAAACTTTTACACTGAATTATAACAATCTCTAAAAAAAGAAAAGAAAATGATATAACATTATATAATTTGTTTAGTGGACTAAACATTGCGCTTGGAAAATTGTGCTCATTTAAGCAAAACCTCGTTGATTCAGCCACTTTTTTTCTCAGTGTAATAAAAAATTGCTAAGACTAATTTCAGTATAGAGGCAAGTGTTCTCGATTTCACGGAAGAACATTCACAAAGGCGCGATTTCGCGAGAACGATTGCGCAGCTCTCTCGCGTGGCGCGCACACGCGATCATCCCTCGCATGATGACTTTCGATTTTTTCTCACGGCGTATTTTTCTTGAATATACTCTCCCGGCTGCGCGGGCAGCCGGGGGAGGAATGGTAAGGCAGGACAGGGTAGGGCGGTGTGGGTGGCTGGCGGCGTTGGAGGCTGCGGCGAGGGGCCGGTATCCGTGAGTTTATTTGCGTTTTGCCTGCCGGCTGAGCATCGAGGCGTTCAGGAGAACCGGGGAGAGAAAGAGAGAGAGAGAAAAGCGATCGAACGGGAGACTTATCGTCGAACCCCGAACAGAATCGAGCCACGCTGCGCCACGACACCCCCTGCGCCTTGCATCTCGCCCCCGTTTTCGGGCCTCGGGGCGACGATACGAAAAGGGGTAAATCGCAATGGAATTATTTATGTGTGCGCACGTGGTTCCGATATACCGTCTAATCGATAGCGCACCGAATGTCGAGCGGATCCCTTTCCCTCTCCTGCGGAAGAATTGACTCACTTCATCCTCCCCTCCCCCCGGCGATCTCGATTTTAATCTCCCGCGATTGAAGTGTTTCGCCGGCCGAGATGTTATCTCGCTCTCTCTTCCCCGCGCGAGAAGTGTATCGAAGTCTCGTCGGCATCTCCTCGCGGGGTGAAAGGATCGCGCACTACCACGCGGTACGCCGATATGTCCGTCCAACGAACGCTTCATCCACTTCGCCGGAGCGACGTAAATACGGATAGCGGATAAAAGCCGCGAGGGTATCGCGAGCTGACTCTCGCGACAGCTTTTGCGAGGGATATCCGAAGGTTTCCGAGCGGAATCCTCTCTCGCGCCACTTCGGCGTGAAAAAAGCGACACGAGGCGACGGGACACGTAAAAAGTCCACGAGGGACTGGAATTGGGGTAAAAACGGCCCCGCCGATTCGACGAGAGCCCCCGCAGATTGACTCCATCCGAAACCGCGATAAGCCCCATCATGCTCTATCTTCCTTTCTCTATCTCGTCGTCCTCCCTCCCCGTTCTCGCCCTTCCACCTCTGTCTCGGTGTATCGTTTGCTTTTTTCCCGTCGCTGAAAGAGAAGAGAAGTGATGCCCCATAACGAGCGATAGCCCTCGATCGAACGATCCGCGCGGGCGACGGTCGGCCAGCGCGATGCTGAAAAGTGATTTTTATTTTCCACTGATTCTAATTTATACCGGGGCTTTATGGGGCGACGAGAATGCACACGCGCTCAAGATCGCGGTCTCGCGTCCGTGCGTGCGTACGTCGAGAGGGGTCGGCCCACGGTTATCTCTCCGTTACGCGTTGGCAGGCATATGCCCCCGGCTGCTTCCCGATGGGGTGGTGGTGCGAGCCGCGCGAGCGAAAGAGAGAGAGAGGAGCGCGGCCGGGGCGCGAGGTCATAATTTTCAGATTTATGTACAAATGTTTCTCTCGCGGCGCGCGGGGTGCGTCCGCCCGTACCTCGTGGGGAAGATGCCTATCGTAAAGTTTCGCGGAATTGAAAAATGCTCTCGAGCCGTGCGCGCACAGGGCGATGATGGAACACGGGGTGGATCGGCCGAGAGTGCCGCCCTTGCATCCGCGAGAAACCAGCGACAGAGAAGAGGGAAGAAACGGTCGCTTCTCTCGACGCGTTGTGGAACGTTGCGGCGACGCGCGCGACTCCTTTTCCTCCTTTTCTCTCCCTTTCGCGCGATGCGCCTTAAATAATACCGTGAAGAGCGGGCGAATCGGGTAATGATCGTAGTTTCGCGCGGCGTTCTTTTATTTCCGCGGCTAGTGTTTTACGAGAGACCGTAAAAGCGGCGAGTATAAAAAGCGGTTCGTTAAAATACAAATTGGCCGTGTTACGCGTTGCTTAAGCCGCGCGCGCGCACGTATGTACGTACGTATGGCACTAACACGAAGGAGCGAGTGCGCGTGTGTACACGGTAGCGACGAGGTACATTCCTCGAGAATCGGGCGGGTCCGTTTCATAATTCAGACCCTTTCTAGGCACCCCTGCCTCGCATACCCCCGAACGTCATTTCTGATGTATGACGCATAGTGCCGGTGCACTCAGAGTACTATCTGTTAACGAGCTTCTCTACTCCGGGGCTTGTCTTACGCATTACACTTTATTACGGAAACCTAATATGCCGCCCGTGGCGCTATCGCTCTGTCCAGTCGTTTGTACGGTATGTTAAATATTAAATATTTAACAGGAGATACTGTTACGTAAGAATGGCATTCGGGAGAATTCCAACCGCTTTCTCACGTCCCGCCGTTACAACCGTCGACTCTAAACGCGGCATCTCGCGAATTCGCGGTATTAATAAACCACTTGCTTGTTTTAGTTATTTAATTAGAGCTGCACTGGAGATTTCTTTCTTTCTCCTTTCGATTCATTCTCTCTCTCTCTCTTTCGCTTCTTCGCTTTCTGCGCGTTTCTCTCTTCCTCTTGCACCCTTTCTCCATACTACACACGCTACCGTTCTATTTCCATTCTAACTGCTGTTCTGACAGCTAACATCCGCGAGTACTCTCCGAACTTTCGGCGGCTCGATGACAGAAAGATCGCTCCGCAAGCGTGTTCTCCTATTTACGAATTTAGTAAGTTACAAGCTCCCGCGTATTAACACCCGTGTCACCGCGTCGTCATCATCGTGTCATTATCGCGACGTGAATTTTAGGATCCATAGCACACGCATAAAAATGTAAGCAGTAAAACGTAAACATATTAACTATACACAATAACCGCACAATCGATTATTCCTACATTATTTTTAGAGATTATTCTAAAGAAAATGGTCGACTGGTGATTAGTCGATTTGCTTACTGCTTACATTTTGTGTGTACCACAGGCCTAAATTCGAGTCTACGGTAGGTGTAGCGAACTTTAAGCCGTAAGAAATTAACTAATCATAGTCGTATGTCAGAAGAATAATCGATTGTGATTGGTCAGTTTCTTACAACTTACGGCTTACTGCTACTTATCGTAGAGCGCCGAGTGCGGTTCCGCGGCGTTCGGCTCTTTTTTCCAACATTTCTCTCGCACCGCCGTACGTTCCAATGCATATTCATACCCACGCGGAGGAGACTACCCGCGAGTACCCGGGTTAAGTCCTCCTACGTCGACGTTCGCGAATTAACGAGCTCCCCGGTACCACCCGGCTCAAACCGACCGGCCGAAATCCGAGGCGGTGCGCTGCGAGACAATCGGGCCGTCGAAGCGATCCCGTAGTCGTTTGACTAAACAGCCGCTTATCTCGTCGCTTAATCAGCATTGTCTCCTTAGCACCCCCCGGAACGGCGTAGGTATCCCTCTCGGTCGGGGAAAACGCGGCGGGACGACGACGAAGACGACACGGCTCCTCTCTCTGTGCCGCGTGCCCCCGAGGAAACAATTTAGCTCAATCAACATTTCTAGGCGAATCTCGGGCGTCGTCTAATTAAACCGCTGTCCCGCGCGAGGATAAAGTCGGAGGTTATCGCCGCCGTCGTATCTGATCCCCCCCTCGGCCGGGCTTAATCCAACTGCGTTTCCACTTGGAGCGACTGGAAGTCGCACGGGTGTACGTATCCGGCGCCGCTCGTGGATGTGCGCAGGTTTATATAAATACATACATACATATATATATATATAGACACACACACGGAACGCGGATAGGAACTCGGGGAGTCTCATTTCCTGTCCGCGGGGGTCCCGCAGGGGATACATAATTAGCCCGGTTCGCCGGTACGTCGAAACGAAAGGAGGGGCCACCACCGCCTTCCGTCGTCGCGACCGCCGTTGATCTTCCGCTGCCCTTCTCTTCCTTTCCCGAAGAGACGCCGCGCGATTATCGATTTCTCGAAATAATTCCGACTCCCGCCAGCCGCCGAGTTTCAACGAGGTTTTTTCCAACGTCGCGTCGTCGTCGCTATTATCTCGTGGAATGATACGCCAATTTGCTAGGAACGTGGAGGATCGAGAGCGGATCCTCTCGAGAGGTCGAGCCACTTGTGCCGCGGCGACCGCCTCGGATTGTGCGCGCGTCAAAGTCAATCGCAAGACGCGCGCCGCTAAATTAATCTCAATCGTCGGAGCCGGGCCTCGTGTCATTTATCACGACTCGTTACGAGCGGCGGGAAGGCGCGAGGGCGAGTACGCGCGGATTGATATCGAGTTAGCTACGGTAGCCTGTGTGCACGATCGCCTCGTGTATGCCGCTCGGGGTCTATCGCTCAAAACGACGCGAGGGGGCTCACGAAGAGAAGAGCGGGAACGAATTAAAAAAGAAAAAAAGAAAAAAACAAACGCACAGGGTCGGCTGGAACGACGCGCGACGAAAAAGCGCGCGCGAAGTGTCTCGTTTCGTTTCTCTTCCCATTCCCTCTTCTTCTCTCTTTATTAATTCGACACAATGGTTATTTGCAATTTTCCACGGTTCTATGCGTTCCTAAGAGGCACTCTTCACACACACACACAGCGCGGTAGCGTGTTGTCAGTCACTTGATACTGTATCCGGCGCGGGTGCGCCGACATGATGTTTATGGATTTTACGGATGGCGCTGCTTTTGTTGCCGAATACCGGCGATTATTTTCCGATAGACAAATTCCGAAGCGGGAAATGTTTATTAGAGATGCATTCAGCGTTTAGTAAATACGGTTTGCGTACTAAACGAGCATCGTACGTATACTATCGTTGAGGATCAAATTCGGAGGATATTTACGGAGAAAATAATTTTCTCCCGCGACCCATATCGGGCGATAATAAATTTTTTAGTGGCTTGTCAAGAAATAGATGACAAAAGATGATTTAAGTAACCGAGTGGCAGCACTGCAGTTGCATTATACGGACATCTGATTCTGTTTTTTCCGTGCGAGACTCGGCGATAATACTCGGTGGAATCAAAGACAATAAAAAATTAATGTCAGAGGGTCAGACGCGTCTTATTCCGTTCGCTCGATTGATGTTCAGGGAATGTCAGGCATCCGCTGATTGAATCCGGTAGCAGAGAGGGCTGCTTTCCACACGGGTCGCGCACGCGGGTTTGATAAATGTTGTCCGTCTCGCGCGATATGCCCGGATAATATCTGTAAGGATCTACCGGCGAACACGCCTGGCCCTTTTTGTCGGAGACGGCATCGTTTGTAATTCGAATCCATTCCCTTCGCGCGTGAAGGTACCGGGAGTTCTCAACCCATGTCGGTGAGAAATCTCCCGGACTGTGGGAGTAATTTATGGTCCCCGTCGTGCGTCCCCCGAATTAAGTTCGCCTCTTTCTTCCTCCCCGTCACGTGCGTACGTGCGTACGTTTGTTCGAGTTAGATCGCGCCCTCATTAGATCGGCGAAATCGTATATCTTCGGGACGAGAGCGGAAACCGGTATAATTTGGCAGCGGATTAGGTGCCGACGTCGCTTCTCATTCTCTTACGATCATTGACGTAAATACTCGAGAACTCGTATTGTTTTACAATCGCGATAGGGAGTTGAGGTGTCCCTTCGAGATACCGTCTCGTTCGCAATGAAGACACTCATTATTAGAAAGAAAAAGAAGAAGTGAGAGAGAGAGAGAGAGAGAGAGAGAGAGAGAGAGAGAGAAGAGAAGGGAAGAAGAAAGTATCATAGAACCCCTTTCGCCTCGAATGTCATGGTCCTAAGGGTGGAATTTTCACTCCCGCACGAAGGCCCTCCGGATCGTGTTACAACCCTTCTCGCGAATCCAGGCCGTTTATTATTGCGATTACGAAATATCTACGAAGAGACCGCCGACGCCGCCACCACCACCCTCGAGATACACGTATGTGCGCGATCGTGGAGCGCGGAGAATACGTTCCGTATAACCCGGCCGCGAAATTAATTCTGTAGGTGAAATTAACGAACGATTACGAAATTTCACGTCGAATTTACACCCCCCTCCCCCTCCCTCCCTCCCGACCGGAGGTGGGCTGTGTGTTCTCTATTTTTTTTTCTCCCGGCGCCATTAACAGTTCGATATTGCGAAATATTAGCTCGAACGCTTGCGAAATGTTTTAGTAGCGTGTCCCTTGAAAAATTAATCGTATGCAAAGTAGGTTGGAGTTTTTTCGACGGCGATTAAAATTTTCATTTCAATTAACACCTTCCCCGGGAAATGCATTTTCGCCCTGGTCGCCCGAGATAGATATACGAATGTGTAACAGCGTCGATCGGTGTTACGACGTTTCCGCGGTGACGGGGTGGAGCGGGAGAAGGGGACAGGAGGGCGGGGAGTCTCCGCGCGTTACTCGATAACGGGATAAACACGACGAATAATTGGGGACTCGCGATTTAGGCATGGAAAAAAAGGGGCGAGAGGGAGAGAGGGAGGGCGAAAAAAAAACGTTTACACGCGACGACATGCGACGCGTCGCGATAAAAATTCATTGGCGTATGTGAATGCTGGAACGCCGATGGCACGTGCATCGTTTATTAAAAAAGCTGTTGGACGGCCGCGCCCCGGGATCGAAGAGCGCGGGGACATACCTTCGCCATTTTACAGAGGCCCTTTGTCGTGCCGAAATTACAATTGCTATCGTCATTATCGGATGCGTTATGCGCACGATGCGCGTTTGGTGGACGCGCAAATCCCACCCTATTGTTTGTAGCGGCTTGTTTTGATCGAAAACGTCAAAGCGACCGAAAAAACATACATCTCTCCGGCGGAATGCCGGAAAAATACGGCCGGGAGAAGAATAGCGGGGCGTCTGGAGCAAAGAGGAGGAGAAATATGCGTTTCTATCGCGGGTGGGAAGGGGGAAATCTATCGGACCGATTTCCGTTTCGCGAGGATCGCGGCTCCGATTTCGCGAAGTGATCTGGAATCGCGACAGCTTCGCTCTATCTACTCTACTCTCTCCCTCTCTCTCTCTCTTTCTCTCTCTTTCTCGGCCTTCGAAACGCCGCCTCTTAATGAACTCCCGCTGTTCGAGCCGGCCGTTTCTGAGCGTCGGGGAGGGAATCCCCGCGGAGTCCATCATTACCGAGTCAAAATTAAAGCCAAAGATACAGAAGGGCGCGCGTTTTCGGCGCGGCTTATTAGTTTCGCGCAAAGCGTGGGCGAGAAGCCACGACGACTGGGAACGGCTCTCGGCGCGCAGCCTCGCAGATTATTTATCAGGGCGCGATTATTTATCAACGAATTAATTATCGCGACGGTGCGCGAGCGAATTTAATATAAACGTTCGGTTTCGGGCCCCTCCGGGGCTAACTAGGCTGTAATTTCGACTGGTGAATACGGTGCGCGCCTCGTTATTCCTCCTTCGTCGAGACGTCGAGGAAAAACGGCTCTCTCTCTATCTCTCTCTCTCGCGCGCCCGAGGAGACCCGGGCCGACGTAGGGCCGCGATCACTAATTATTCGCGTATCGTCGAGATCCGTGAGCGTAGGAGCCGTATTACGCGCGCATAATGAAACCCGTAACACGTATTAACGCATTCGCGCACGCGGCTACACGCCCACGGACGCGAGCGTGTGTGCGCGTACACGGGCGCACGTACACGCGAAAATTCGCGGACGGCAGTAACCATAGACGTAGACACGGGGAGCGCCGCGACGTCGAACGTAATATTCGACTAATTACAAATTTAATAACCTCGGTTCGTTGCCGGTTATTGCAAGGCCGCGACGTCTAAATGAATCGACTCCGCGTTGCGCTACGCTCCGCGCACGCCGTCTTTCTCTCAGTCTCTCTCTCTTTCTCTCTCTCTATCTTCCCGTTCCTTCCTTTCCACCTGGTTCATTTTCGCATCCTACCCCGCTATTCCACCCCTTCCTTCGCCACTTTGCCCGCCCAAGATTGCGACGTCTGTTATCGCATGGAAGAGAAAGCGTGATAAAGAGTCGGTTGCCCTTCCTTCCGTCGGTAGTCGCGCGGGAAACGCGCCGCTGAGTCCCCCGCTACCCCCCCCCCCGTCTTAATGGACTCGTATTACCAATTAAAATTTAATTATCATCGAAATTAAATCGTTAATACGATGTCTTCGGTATGCGGCGCTCGTTGGAGTGTCCCGTCGTCGCGTCGTGTTATTACTTCCGTATAGACTTCTTCCTTTTCCACCCCGATCGCTTTTGCACCGTTAATAAGATCTCGTGCGATTCCTCTGTGACTCTATCCCGATCGGAAGCGCGAAGTATCTTCCGGCCATCCTTCGTCGGGGAATCTTCAGATTCTGCGGCCTGCGAGGCGCACACATAAAGGCGCTCTCCGTTTCCCTTAACGCCGCCGTAACTTATCGCTCGTAGACACAGTATTTCTCTCCGGCTCTTTGAAAGCATTTTCTCATTAAAAAATTAAGGGTAGGTGGGGGGAGNGGGAGGGTGAAAAGGAGCGAAGCGGTTGCAGAGGGACGAGCCGGGCGGGAGGAGGGAGCGGAGGGTGGTGGGACCGAGTTCGCGGTGCAGAAACGAAGCGTGGGGCTGAGACAGGAGGGTTTTGCGGTGGGCGGGGGGCCGACGGGGTGAGGGGTGTGGACGGAGGGGTCGGTAAGTGCTCTGCGGCTCCCAGATGCGCCCAATATTATGTTTAATGATATTAACTTCTTACTTAATGGTCCGCGGTTCGATTCGAGGTGCGAAAGAGGCCCCCCGAACCGCAGCCCCCGTGGAAGCCGGAAAAAGTATACCCGGGAGAATAATTTGGTGAGTCGAGTACGAGAAGAGAGAAAAATGGAGGAGGCAAGACAAGAGATAGAGAAAAAGAGGGGCGGGGGCGGGAGAGAGAATACGGCGCGGTGAAAGAGCCTAATCACTCGGGGGACGCGTCCATTTCGCTCTCTTTTTCTCTCTCTCTCTCTCTCTCTCTCTCTCTCGTTCTTTCTCCACACCTCTCGCCGCTCCTTGCAAAATAAATCCGCGACTACGTGGATGACCTCCGCTATAAACCTCGCGATAAAAGCCGCAGCACCGATGGCAGGTCCCTTTCCCCCTTTTTTTCTGCTCGGCGCTGCCGAGGGTCGCTCTCGCCCTTCAACTCTTTACGCGCGATTAAGGAATCTGTCCGCTCGCCCCCTCGACCAAAGTGCTTGTACTACGGAACTTTTGTCACTCAGAAATTATTTTCTCGCGGTAGCACGACTATTTCCGAGAGGCGGTCGAACGCGCCGGTTAATCATCTGCGCGACGGCACCGATGGTAATTCCGTTCCGATCGCGACGGAGATGAGTCACGTCTCTGTTTCTCTCTCTCTATCTCTCCCTCTCTCCTGGCGACGCTGGGAGGACGATGCCGAAACTGTAATTTCGTAAGAAGCTTTTATCTCGCTCGTTTCCCCGCTTACCGCGGCTTTACGACGGGAACGCCCGATTCCGCGATCCTCGCTCGCTTCTTAATGCGCGCCGCAACATCGGGACAGAAATCTTAACGATTCTCGGGTAAGCTGTGACGGACCCGGAGGGCACGAGTGCCAAACAATATAAAGCCAAGATTAAAAGTTTCGTGGCGCGGGAACGTAAAGTCGCATTAACGAGCGCCGACCTCGTAAAACCCGGACACTCGAGGAAATCGAAGTAAAATACGGAGAAGGAAGTTGGAAGCCGCGCGACGGCGCGCAAATTTGCGGCTTTGCAAATCCTCGCGCGTTGTCCGTTTCTCTCTCTTGCGGATGTGCCGGCGAGAATAAATCGTTCAACAAGAGACTTTATTACCGCTTACCACTTAAACCTTACCGATTTACCGTCGGTTTCGAGTTTCGCGAGACGACTCGCCGCTTCGCGCTGTCTTCGCGACGGGTCAGACGAATTGCGAATTGTGCGTGTCGCGGCGAGTGAAGCGATTAAGAGCGATAATACACAGGGTGCACGGTGATACCGACGGGAACGGTCGCGGTGTGAGCGAGAGAAAGAGGAGACCCCGGCACTTATCTTCCTACGCGAATCCCTTGCCCAGCGACTAGAATAATTATTTAATTAATACCCGTACGCGTGTACAGAGAGCGGAGTCCGCCCACCTCCGCGCTCGCTCGATTTAAATCCCCCTGGATTAATACGGAAACCTTTCTTTTCTCCCTCTTTCTCTATTGCAGGCTCCGCGAGGAGAGGGGCGACGCCGAGAGAGCGCTGGCTTTGGACCACAAACCCAGGGACCTTAGCTCGCACAATGGTAAGGTTACGCAAGCAAATGCACTAATGCACTCGCATGCTCGTCACTTCGTTTTGATTCACCGCGATTGATACCCTCGTTACGTAACGCGTGATTCACCGTCAATCATATTTTCATCGTCCATTAGTAATGTAAAGATGCACAAAAACAAAAAGAATGCTAGATTCAAGTAAATAATTACTCTGATACTAATATCTACCTGATCCAAATAAAATATTTTCCAAGTAAATTATTCAAGTAAGATAGATTTGCTTGTTACAGGTAAAATTTACGTGATCCAAATAAAAATTTGCTAAGAATATTGGAGTAATTATTTACTTGAATCCAGCACTCTTTTTTATGCAGGTATACATTGAGCGAACAAACAACGAACGAGCAGCAAATATAAACAATCATTATTACGATTCGGAAATATAAATGTCTTCGGACGAATCCGAAAATAACGTCGATTCGCGTTCGAGCCGACTCGCTCTCGAAGCAGTAGAACAAAGGAAGTTCGTGAACATTCGATTAGCTCCTGGCTGTGATTTGTTGGTTCTTTTCCGAGAGTATACACCAATCAGATTCAAGAGCTCACTGAGCACTCGGTCACAGAACACTGAAGAAAGGATTTGGTAACAAGTTAAACTAAAATTTAGTGAATACTTGCCGACCAAATATTTGATTACTGCAACCAAATAATTTAGTCCTGTATACTATATATGCAATATACGGAACTACAGCACTGTATATATAGTACTGTATATACAGTGTATGGAACTAAATTATTTAGTTGCGGGAATCAAATATTAGGTCGGCAAATATTCAACAAATTTTAGTACTTAGTACCTTCCTAAAATCCTTTTTTCAGTGTAGCTTTCGCTTGACTACACGGAGATGTACACGTGTATGTCGTATGTGACAGTGGCATTCCGCATTAATGGTGGGAGGCTCCTACCTTTCGTGCTCAGTGAGCTCTTGATTGATGTATACTTTTGGATTTAAAAGTAATAAAAAACATAATTGAAAAGAAATGAACGAACGACAAGCGCCAAGGGGAACGTTCATCTTCGATGTTCGTTCGCTATTTGTTCGTTGCACCGAACAAATTTGGTGATAATTATCAAGATTTGATTAAATAGTTTCAATTAAATTGATCGGTTACTGCAACATCATTTAGTACCATATATTATGTATAATATATGATACAAAAAAATGGTTTGGTTACAGTAAACAAGCAATTCAATCGAATCTGTTTAACCAAATTTTGATGATCGCCACCAAATCGTTTTTTTTTTTTAGTGTGAATGTGTACGCACACGTACGTCGCCTTAACGTGTCGGCTCAACGATTCATCCGACCAACTGATGCATCTCTTAGTCGCATGCGAATCTCGATTTAGTCCAGTTGCACGAAGACGAAGCTAATCAAATCGAGGAGATCTCCTCTCTTCGATCATGCCGATCAGCGTGACGCGAGGAATTCTTCTTCGCATTCGTAAGAACGCAGCGAGTTGCGTCCGCGATCGACGGTTCCGCACGGCCGCGTATATTTCCCGTAGCGTTCGTTTCTCGTATTCCCATCTACCTGCTCGCCTACCTGCGCGTCGTCATGGCGCCTGTCAACTGGATTAAGTCGGTAACGCGAGATCCTTAATCGTCCGAGGCCCCGGGGTACGTTCGATCGACGCGGACTCCAAGTCAACCGGCGCAGAAAGATTTTTGACCGCGACACGGCACTGCGGGCCGGCAGTCCGACCGCCTTGTGCTCCTTCTTTTCTGTATTTCTACCTTTTCGTTCTTTCCCTCCGCTCCGTCCGCAACGAACGAACGTAGGGGAGGTGATTTGAGGGGCCGGAGAGTGTCCCGGGCGTTTAGGATCCCGGAGATTAAGTCCGATATCGGGTTACGTCCTGTCGCGGGTCCGGCCTTCTCTTTCTGATTCCCTATAATATTATAATCCGTCTGATGGAACCCTTTATCTTCCGTGAGACGAACCCACCTCCGTCGAAGACAACGTTTCGACTTCTACCGCCTCCATCGCGATTTAACCCTGAGAGTAACACCCGCGATCTTGACGCTCAAGTAACATCACCACAGGCTTACGTCACGAAAAAGTCGTGATGTTTTGCACATTTTTTTTTAGTCCTTTATCAATTACTTACTACGTCAAAGTGGCACAAAAATTTCGACTGAGGAGGGGGCTAAGCGAAAGGATCTACATGCGTAGATCTCGTAGGCTTAGAACGTTACTGTCAGGGTTAAACGGGGTACTCTGTTAGCACGGGGGATGGAAGAAAAATCTGGAAGAAGCTTTTCTCAGGGGGAATCTCCTTGCCGTCCGGAAAATCAAAGGAATATTTCCTCCGCCACACACGACGGACGTCGCGATCTCCCGCGCATTTCCATGCATGCGCGCAATTACCACTGGTCGGATCGGATTACGTTTCACGCGAGGACCCCTCTTCGCTGTGTGCGCGCCGAGGTTTTCAAGCCTCTGGCGTGGTAGCCGGCGTGTAGGAGTCAATTTAACGTAAAAGATGTACGATTCATTAGATCGTGCCGAGAAGAGCCGAGAAAACCGCGACCCTTCTCTTTCAACGGCCAACGAGGTACACGGAGCTCCGGGCGCGTACGTGTGAACGGCTGAAGCTTCCCTACCCCCACCGTCGTACACCCGTACATGTTCCGGTACACTCTCGTGCGTGTACTCGTGAGATCACGAGTGGCCCCGGAGCAATGCGTCAGCGCGGACGACCGTTGCCCAAACAGTATCTATCTATGTCAGGATTAAAATACTAGGATATCAAATACGTGCGCGAGCGCGCCCGCGCTCAGGCGGTCGGGGCAAGGAAAAAGGGATGCGGAAAGAGAAAGAGGCGCACGGTCGTCCAGCGGGGCCAACAGAGAGAGAGATAGGGAGTGTGCGGGCCGCCGGGAGGATTCGGAAAGTGGATAGTCCGCTTGTTCTCGTCTAAACGGGGATGCGCGGAGGCAAATAAAATCCATCAACTTGTCAGTCCGGTCGATGGACGCGCTTCTCGTTCTTCGTAACCGAACGTTCCTCGGGAAAGATTGACGCCGCTCTCGCGGCGTTATCGCGTATCCAGTAGATACATGGACACGAACGCGACTCGATTCAAGTCCGACATCGATATCTCTTCCCGGTGTGTGTGTGTGTGTGTGTACATATATCACGTATAGAGGGGAATATGAATGCGTCTCTCGTATTAAGCGCGATGAATTACACCCTTTATTAAATTCGTCGCGGTATCGCGGTTTTTGCAGGCTCCTCCAACGGTCACAGCCCGGTTCTAAATCTGTCAAAAACCGCGGGAAGCGGAAGCGTGGGCGAGCACTCCGGAAGCGAGGCAGGGGCGTCGCATCGTTCTCAAGACGACGAGGAGGAGGACGATAATCTGTCGGAGGACCTCGAGGACGACAACGAAAAAGACGAAGGTATGCACGCAGGATGACTCGATCGCGGGCGATTGGAGGAAGACAGCGGTCTCCCATCGATTCGCGTTACCCCACGTATTTATTTACGGGGAAAAATAATGTTGCCGTTGTTAGCGAAATCACAACCTTGCTACTGCATATTCGTTGCGACAACGACGAAACAATTGTCAGAACCAATTATCAACATATTATTAAATTAACAAATTATTCGTAATCAAACTAGGAGGGAAAGTATTCTGCTGAGCGAATTTATCCTTAGGACACGTTAATTAGTTGTCGGAACAAAATAGTGCTTTCCTATATTTACCAAATTGTCCTAACGTGAAAACAATTTGTAGATTCAGCGAAATAATTCAGCGAGTGGCAATTAGTCCTTTGAAAAAGATCGCCTCGTCTGTCCACATGGTAACTGGAAGATTTTGCCGCGACAGAATAAGATTTGCCTCTGTCAGCAAATTATTTCTGTCTCCATGTAGACTCTGATGAAACGGTCGGTTCTCTCACGACCGATCATTCGCTCTCGCGATCAATTAGAACCGAGCGCGATAAGGCGAGCGCGTTCTCGCGTTCGACGAAAGTCGAAAGTCGGGCTGATTTCGACCCGAGAGAGGATTCATGCTCGTGAAATAATTATATCGATTTTGCCGGACACGCCGCGTTTAAAGACGAGTTCTTCGAGACGACTGGCGGGTCAGGCCCTCTCATCCATCATCTCTCTACCGAGAGAGCACGAGGGATGCGCCTCGGGATTCGTCTTCCATCGTGCTCCGAGAAACACGTCGTCGCAGCGGTTGCCAAGTCGCGCGTAGTCTTTAATCACCTTACGAATCAGCGGGGATGTAATACCCGCTAATGAAATCTAACGCAATCGTAGCCTCCTCGATCGATTCGTCAAACGTAGGACCGAATTTCACGATGTGAGAAAGCGTCTCGTCCTCTTCCGGCGGTCTGCTGCGAAACGCGCGCGGCGTCCTCGCGCCGAGGAGCGCCACTGCCGGAGCAAAGCGATCATTAGACTCGCGTCTTCGATATTTAGTTTCATTTTTCTAATGAAAGATGGATCGAGAGGTAGAAGATCTCCGCTCTGAGCTTTGTATCGCCATCCTTCCCACCCTTGTTCCGGCGCTCCGATTCACCGAAGCGTCATAATCGTTTTGATTCCTAATCGACCCGACCATTGTCGCGCGTCGGCATGTTAATTGGCCGGGCCAATTAATGGGGCCCCGTCCCCACGTAAAGTCGCGTATCCGTACCTCGCCTCGAATCGATTCCGCTTCACGAATACGTTTCTTCGAAGGAGAGAGAAGGAGAGAGAGAGAGAGAGAGAGAGGAAGAAAAAGAGAAGAAAGCGAAGAACGGACGGCGGGGCCGTTGCGCGCTCGATCGTCTCGCGTTGTCTTAATTAATTTCGTTGCTCTCGAGATCGAGCGATTTAATGCGCGGGACCGAAGCCGGCCAAATGATTTAGAGGCGAAGCGGGACACGCGCGCTCACCGCGGGGGCGACCGGCTAGAATTCACAGAAATCGCAAGATCGTCCGGCGGTCTCCTTCGTGCCAGCGGGGAAAACGCCGGAGACCGCGCGCGCGAGCTCGCAAAATTAGGGGGTCCCGCGTGTACCCCCGAATTAGCGTGGGGCCGTTGAATTCCGCGAAGGGGACGCGACTTAGACGTATAAATCCCGCAGGCCCGGTGCGGCGCGAGCGGCCGGGGGAATCCGTGTTTCGCAGCGTGTCGTACGCGTCGGGCAGTACATCCTGCCCAACCGCTCGCGCTGTGCTCGCGGTGATCGAAGTAGAACCCCATCGAATGCCCGTGGGAGTGTACACGCTCGTGGAATGCAGTTCTGATTTAATGAGACGCGCCACTATCTCTCGCGCTCTCGTTCCCGGAATCGGATCCACCGCGATTCCTCCATGTCTGCGCGGCGATCGCATTATTTTTCGCCGGATACGTGAAAAGCGGACACATTTCCAAATGCTTCGAAATTAGAAAATCGTCGGGCGTTAAAATCGCCTACCAAATATCGCGTATAATTGATTGATTTTCATCAAATTGCGTACTAATTTAACTTTTCACATTTCCATCCCAAGGAAAAGTCACATGATCGATGCCCTCGGCTGCCGATCCACCTCGAGCGTTCTCGATTATCACGCTCGTTCGCTCCCATCCCGGACGCGACTCGCCCGTTTCTCCTTTTCTCCTTTTTCTTTCTGCCTTTCTCATTTTTTTTCTCAACTCCCGGACGAGTCGTCTCTGTTGTAATTGCAAGCGTCGGATAATCTTCCGGCGAGCTGCGCGCGCTCGCCCCTCGCTTTTCCCGCCGCGCTGAGAGAGGATCCATCTCGCCGGGGGATTCGAGAGAGGCGAGAAGAGCGAGAGAGCTCACGCCTTCGTGGCGGAGAGATTCCAAGGTGACTCGCTTCCTCTCTCCTGATAATTGTAATGGGCCGCGGTGTGGAAGATAGAGCGGGCAGCGGTCAGGAGGAGAGCCCCGAGAACGGATGAGGGAGGGGGAGGGGGAAAAAGGATCGCGACGGTTCGGGAGGAGGACGAGAGAGCTCGAAAGAAAAGGAGAGGCGCGACGCGGTGCGCTTCCCTATCAAAAGGTGCCGGTCGATCGGCACCGAAGGTGCGCGCGCGCGCTGAGCATTAAATCGGCCAACGGCAATAAGTAACCGATTGCCGTGGCGCGTTGTAGGTGCGCGCAGATAATTAAAAGACGATACAATAAACCACATATCATTGGCCATAAAGCAGCCGGGGCTAAAGCCACGGTGTGGGCCGTACCGCGAGCGGTCACTTAAGCCTGGAACCCACGCAGACATCTTGTCGCGCCGCGCCACTCTACGGGCTCCTCGGCAATAACCATAAGGCATCCTTTATTCCGGCGATCCTCCACCGCGTGCGATCGCGCTCGCCCTCTCCCGCGCGGAGAGCGCCGAGACGGAGACGTGTCAATGGCGTATCTCGAGCGGAGCGCCGTTCCCGAAAGGTGTCTCGGATCAAGCCGGGTGGTCCGACCTACTCCGCCGGGCGATCGAGGAGACGACGGATAGCGACGCGATATCGATGATGCGCGATTTACATCGCGCGGTGTGGTCGACTCGTCCGACGATTTTCCCGGGACGCTTAGTCGCCAACTTGTATCTCGCGCTCTCGAAATTCCGTCCAATTCCACTCGGAGAGTGACACATCGGGGAGAGTCATTCGAATTCCGGCGGCTTTTTTGCGCGCCGTGTTGAGTGAATTCTCCACTCGAAAAATCGCCCAGTGAATATTTCCGCTCGAAATTGTACGAGTGAATCACGACGCGGCCGCGCTCCACAGGTACAAATTTACTCGAAACGATTGGAGCGTTCTGCTCGGTGGAAGAATCAGCCGTCGGAGCTGAAATTCCGTGGGCTAAGATGCGTCTTCGAAATCGGGACGGCTAATATCGTTGCTAACGCGGCTAAATTTATTTGTCGCTCGAATTGTACGCACTACGGCGGGAACGATTAGCTCGTGCTGAAATCATGCGTTTACCTTCCCGACGAGAAATACATTGCTACTTTTTAACAAAAGCTATCGTCAGATGTTAGTTTATGATCATTTTGTTGGAAATTTAGCCGCTCATTTAATTCGCTACGACAGCAAAATTATTTTTCCCCTCGTACGCGAATAACCTCGTCGAACTTGGAGCCGCGTCGCGGAAGCGTCGCTAACGATACGCACGTGCGTCGTCGTCGTCGTTCCCCGGTTGTTCCATAGCGAGAGATGCTAAATAGCCGGTTTCGAGAAGCCGACTAATCGCCGGCGCACTCTCTTGTAGCGCTCAATTCCGTGAATTTAACTTGGCCGCGTTGACGTTAAATCAAAAAGTGGCGAAGGGTAACAAGTAGTCGTCGCGAGATTACGACTTCGGGACACGCACGCGATATACAAGTCTCCTACGTCGTGTTCGCCGACCCCTCCTCGTCGGACGTTGTTCGACGATGGTGCGGCAAATTTATCATTGACGTTTTGCTCTCGACGCGGACCTGGTGTTCCCCGCCAAGGAATCTCACGCGAAATGAGCCGCGCGCGTTATGGAATAGACGACGACGACGTTTATTTATCGCGCTGTCCGTTTCCTCACGTTTGCCGGCGCGTCGCCGGCCGTACTGGGATCCGTTAATCGAGGGAGACTAGCCTTGCGGCACCGGGGAAGTAAGAAGTCGGAAATTCTGCTTTCAGATTTGTCGGACGTGCCGGAGAACTTGCCGTTGCCGGCGCCGGGCTCGGAAAGTCCCCAGGCCCTCAACTATTCGCAGATAGCCTCAGCGGCGGTCGCCGTGTCTCAGGGCGCCCAGGACCCCTCGGTCTCGAGTACGGAGACCCTGCTGAGGAATATCCAGGGCCTGCTCAAGGTCGCGGCCGACAACGCGAGGCAGCAGGAGAGGCAAATCAACTACGAGAAAGGTCAGTGGCGGGGCTTTCTTAAGACACTTGAGGGCGCTCTCCACAATTTCATTATCTTCCAGCTCTCCCAGAACCGCATTAAGAGGCATTAGTCCCTGTCCCGTCGACGAGACCCACTACTCCTCCTCGAACTCTCTCTCTCTCTCTCTCTTCCTTTCTGCTCCCATGTCCCTCGTCTTGTAGTCCTCCCTCCTCATCTCACCGGCTCCTTATCTTGCTCTCTATTGCGGCCTCATCCACCGCGTCCCTTCTCCCTTTCGTGCTTCGACTTTCGCGGTTGTCTTGCTCGTGCCGCTACGTGGATACGCGATGTGGAAGCGGTAACGTCATGTGGTCTCTGGGAGAGCCGGACACCCGAAAGACTCGTAGTGTTAATACACGTCAAGTTGAACATTAAAGGCTTTTTATGTGTGCTAGTAATTGTAATTCATTTATCGTCTTATATATATATATATATATATATATAATTTTTGTGTTTAAATATCTTTTGACGTATAATATATAACAATAGAAATGTACGTAGAAATGAAACGTACGTACATAGAAATGAAACGTATAATATATGATATGAGAAATATAAGTATAATAATATAAAAAAATACCAAGCAAAAAAGAACACGATAAAAAGGACCATTAAAAGCCAATACATGTCATAGTTCATAATTCAAATATATTAATATTAATCACTTAAAAATATCGTGACAATGTTTAATTTCCAAACGTTCTTTCGGACCTCTATTTGAACCATCACAGTCATGCATTGGCCCTTAATGGCCCCTTTTATTGTCTTCTTCTTTTAATTGAATATCCAAAGATCTTTTCAATTTTTCTAAAAATACCAATCTTGATGTGCGCTCCTCTTCGCGAGGGGCTGCTCGATATGCTGCACGCTAAACAGTACGTAACGCGAGATTGTAGCAACGTTAGTTCGCGATTGAATTTATCGGCGCGGAATTTTTAAACCGATATACCAGGGCGTCACTTTGGCGTGTCGTCCCGCGAAATATTCGCACGGGTATTTCGCTGGGCGTGATCGCCTCCGGCGAATCCACCGTCCGTTCGCGAAAACGCCATCCTCGGCGTGTCGTTGAGGCCGCCGGGGCGTCGTTTGCGAGCGTGTGCGAGAGAGCGAGTCCGAGAATAAATTTAAATGTCGTTGCCGCGTAGCCGGTAGATAGAGTTTGCGCCGTAGATTGGTTACGATGAATGCAGGCAGGGTCCATTAAGAAACGAGTCGGCGCGCTGCGAGATGACGTGCAGCATACTGCTTCTTTCTCATTAAGCCTCGTGATAAATCGGCCGGCGTTATTATTAAATATCTCCGCTCGCGGGATCTCTGTCGGAACGCGTAGACGCGGGAGTGTGAAGAAAAGAAAAAGAAAGAACGAGCGAGCGAGAGAGAGAGAGAGAGAGAGAGAGAAAGGGGAAGGCAAGGAAAAGCGCGGGAGCTGTCTCTCACGCGTCGAGATTGTTCGAGAACTTGGATGGAATTAACTACGATAAGGCCGACATCTCGATGTAAATCGTCGAGTCGTTTATACGATATCGATCAGAGTATCTCCGGTTTTACTACGACGACCACTAAGATCACGACGATGACGACGATTGGAAAAAAGTCACTTTACGATGAAAACAACGAGATAAACGGCCGATCATGGGCGTGTATATACTTACATGTCATTATGTACGAACGAGTCGCCATTGTAGTTGTTAATTGTTAGTCTTACCAATGTACGATAGTCGTATCGCAACGAGACTATATCGTATACTGCGAAATGTGACCGTAAAGGACGACGTGTATCGCGTCGTAATCGCCGATTCACCGCGCGTTCCGCAGATGCGATTACAGAAAGAGAGAGAGAGAGAGAGAGAGAGAGGAATATTATCACGAATAAAAAGCAGCAACATAAAACGACACGCAACGCCAAGCTGGTTTCATAGCCGAGCGATCGCAGTTCTACGGCGTGATATTGGCGAACGCGGGCGAGAGCTGGAAAACACGATGGTCGCGAGCGAGTCGACGGTGTTCTCTCGCGCGTAATCCAGTTCCCGGGGGCAATTTTCCAATTTCGCTCGCGAACTGTCATTGATCGGCTATATCCGCTCGTTTTCAACCACATACATTCACACCACCGTCACCGATCATTGCAAAGTCGTGTACTCGTATCGGGCCCTGTTCAGTGTTGATTTATCCGCGAAGCGTAAAATCCTCGATATAAGAATCGTACAGCAAAAAGAAAGGTGCTAAATTCAAATAAATAATTACTTCAATACTCAGTGAATGTTTACTTGGGTCAAGTGATATTAACTAATAATTTACTTAATCCAAGTAACCACTCGTGTTGCATTTAAATATGTGATCAGAGTTAAAAATGGACATCCGCAGGTACAAACAAGCACCCCGGCCATATTCTGATCTTTCTTCCACAGTATGATTGTGGTATTAACAATTGTACAGAATAATAACAGTCATTAGTAAGAATCAGTACAGTTGCAGTACTGTCTTCCGAGTCTTGATCCGTTGCTATCGTCTCAGTATCCTATCAATAATCAAATCAGTATTGACATCTAGCACTGTTCGTTAAAAATCAGTACCGAACCAACGATTATTTCCTACTTGGGCTACGATAAAGCAATGAATCTATACTCGTATTTAACATCAAATATTGATCATAAAATATTTCTCATCTTGATCATCAAATGATTGATCATGAAAATCGGTTCGATTAAGTAATGACTCTTCGTATTATCGCGAATATGGAGTCAAAGCATATTTAAGGCCGCATTTATGCGCACTGGTCGCGGACGCGAATCTCGACGGATAAGCTGGGAACGAGAGAGAGAGAGAGAGAGAGAGAGACCGGACCGAAGGATGCATCGCAATCTTCGGCGGAACGGGCAGAGGCGTTCTCGAGGACGTGCGAGCCTCGTCGCATCCCTTATCTACGTTTTCGCAGGTTTTAAGTGGCGGATCCTCATAAACACACGTCCGATATCCGTCCGAGTCGCGGTGAGTCGTGCCGAGTCAACTCGAGCGGAGTCGCGCGTCTCAGCTGCGGCACGTTTCATAAATTCCGTGCGAAACGTAACCCCGGGACTTTAATTACCCATTAGCCGATACAAAGTGTCATTTTCAGGGCCGTTAACTAATGCGTTTGCCGGCCTTAACGTTAGGAATGCCGGGCATCGCGGCTACGTCGGCGGCGGCGCTTAAGCAGCTTCTTCTCGTTGCGTGTGTTCCCCGACGCAGAAGACGGGTGGATTCTCGAGGGGGCGACCCGATAAAAAGAAATCGACGATGCTCCCATGGCCGATGCCCCTTGCATCCCCTCGCCCCCGCTTGCTCGCCACCCTCGCGACACCGTGACTTAAACGTACTTAACGAACAGACTGGACCTCCTCGCTACGAGGTGCACGATCCACTTGCATAATTCGTGCTTTCCTCTCTTGCTGTTCTCCCGACGACGTTCCCGCTAACGACATCGCCGACATGGGGCGCCCGCTGAAACCGTGCGTGAAACGTACGCGGGCAATGGAACGAATTCTCGGCGGTAACGATTTCGGAGGGAGAAACTCCTGCCGGAGATAATCGATAATTACATTCTTTCGTGATTGCTTGCTTCAATCTCAGTAGTTGAATTCAACCATTTTCTTCAAAAAAAATTCCTTAACGACGCCGAAAGTTTTCCAGGATACAAAGTGTTATTTCGAACGGGAGCGTTTTCTTCGCATCGGTGTTCCGCGCGACCCATTGATCACGCAGCGATTGGCGAGCTTTCTTCTCGCGACTTCTTCATCGGCCCGGTAAGCGCGCGGACTTTAATAGGGAGGGACGTGCGATCGGACGGTCCGGGGATCGACTCGCGGGCATCGGACACGTGAACACGCTAACGAGTTCATTTCGCGGCACGTTGCGACGTTAAGCTCGGAATGTGCGGCGCGGCGGTTACTGCTGGTCGGCTTAACAGATTCCGCGCGTTACGTACGCGGCCGTGTGCTCGCGCACACGACGGAGACTTTCAGCGCGAGCAGTCGATCGACAGCCGGGGGGTGAGGGAGGTGGTGGTGGATAAAGGGCGCTGCGGTATACAGGCAGGCAAGAGGAAGGGAAGAAAAAAGAGCGCGACGCGCGGGCAGCCGACGACGACGGGGGCGGCGGGGCGAAGTCGGAAAGAGAGTAAGAGAGGCCCGATTTAATACTCGAACGAGCCAGCAGCTCGTTTTACACCAGATGGTTTTACATACGGCCACTATCGTGTTACCAACCTTCGCCGTATGGGTGCATCCGTATCTCCGTCGGCGAGCTCTCCTTCGTACGTGCGTCGCGCGCGCACCCACATACACACAGGTGCGGAACATCGTTGCTCGTCGGTTTTAAGCCAATCCGGACGGGATGCCTTCGACGCGGAATATTATCGATATTATTCGTCTTTGTCAACGGACCTCTCTCTCGCACGGCCTGTTCCTACCGGCGAGCCTACGGGAATCGAGAGAGCGCGCGTCATTGACGTTCTAAAAAGAGCGGGACGACGCCATCGCGGGCAGGCCGGAGAAAGAGGGAGATATCTGGAAGCGTTTATTTATCCTCTCGTGTCGCACCGAATCGGGTTTCGTAAACGCGCTAATACGTCGCGAGACACGTACCGGGGAGAGATTTTTCTCGACGAGACGCGGTCCATGGCGCAAACACAGGCGCTGCTCGAGCACGCAAACCGCGACGGTCTCATTACGCCGAGGAGGCTCGTTCGAGCGTTGCGCGTTATGGCGTGTAACGTCAGCAGAATGCACGGCGGGAGAGTGCGTGAGATCGACACTTTGTTTGCGATCCGAGCCAGTCGAAATGCACACACGACCGACAGTAACGCGCCGCTCCTTTCCCAGGCGACGCGGCATCGTCGACGGTACGTCGGAAAAAAGATTTGCCAATCGGCACTAAAGTTTGCTGAATATTTAATATTTATTCGCCAAATTCTAGCACTCATTACCGAATCCTTTTTTCACCGTGTATCTTTCCCCCCTTGATCTTTCCCCGACGATTTTCCGCACCGGCAATCAAGTCTGTCAATAAACGTAAGCTAGAGAAGTCTCGCGAACGGCCAACGTGCCGTTTTCCCCCTTCATTTGGAAAGGATAACCGGCGAGTGTCCTGTTCTCCTTCTGCGCGAAAAAAGGATGCCCCGACAACCCGTGCCGATTCCGCCTGTTCTTACCGAAGATGCCGCGCCATTCTCATTTATCGTTCAAATATTTGCTGGTTACGCACGAGACGAGTCGAGACGCGCACGCACTTCCGCCGCCAAGGAAGAACGTGAGAGACGGAGAGAGAGAGAGAGACGATCGTTTTTTCTCTCTCTCTTTTTCTCCTCCTTCGCTTTCGCCGCCGCCGGTAAGTTACACGCCGCACGAAGGACAATATGAACCCGCTGAGATCCTGGTGAGGAGCCAGCGCGGCAATGAGGCTACTATCTTCGATCCTCCGCGAGATAAGGAAAGCGTAGAAGCGGCTGTGGAGAACGCGAAGGAAACGACGACGACGACCACGAGGACCAGGGGTCCCAGCGAGGATTATGTGTGCATCGTGTATCCGGCGTGCGGGGTCCACGGGCCTCCCCGGTTAAAGGCGCTCCTCGAGCGCGGAATATAAAGAGGGGATTGAGTTGTAGCCGCGAGTGGAGGATCTTATGTAGATTCCTTGTAGATCGTGCACCCGATTCGATCGCCGCGATCGGTTCTGTGCGCCCGGTACCGGGTTAATTAAAATTGTAGGAGTCCCGACGTCTCTCTTTCTCTCTCGGCAACTCTCCCCCTCCCTCCCCAGTCCCATCCCGCCATTGCCCCTTTGTGGCCTTCCACCGTCCTCCGCCACTTTCCTCGTTCACCGCGACGTCTCCCCCCGTTTTCTTTGTATCGTTCTCTCTCTCTCTCTCTCTCTCGGATTCTTCCTTTTTTTCTTCACCCCCGGCTCTTCCTCTTCGTCGTCCCTGCGCCACCGGTAGCGGCTGCGGCGACGATCGCGCGCGCATCTCTCGCTGCACATGTAAACTGCTGCGATTTTTGGCCGCTGCCTGGGAAGGCTGCTTTACGTGAAATCTTATTACCGGGAGCGACGATGCGGCACAACGGAGCAGGATGCAGCCGCGGCGGTGTGTACCACACAGCCCATCGAGCTTGGTAGCCGCGTTTACGAATGAAAACGCGAATCACCGACGCCGCTGTCGTGCTACATAGAGATACAAACGAGACCAGATCGTTCTCCACGCTGTGCGAGTCTCACGCGTGATCGCGTCTCGATAATAGCGGGGGGCGCGATCACTGGTGATTAGACGTCTCGCGGCCGACGTCGTCGTTGATCGTATAGTTTCCTTAATGCCGAAGTCGTTTCGAGATTAAAGTACACGTGAAAAATAGACAGGTGCAAAATTTCCCCTAGTCTCTCTCGGCATCACGTGTAGATTTAAATTGCGCGAGGTATTGGGTCGATGTTTGTTCCGTTTTTTTTAATCAGTTCTTTCTTCGCTCGGAAATCTGCAACAGCAGAATTATTTTTCTCCGTGTTGAAATTATTGTTCTCCGTTTGACTAAGAAACGGACTTTTACATCAGCTCGACATATTTATGTCGTTGACACGTCGAAAGCTCCCTCATGGGCGGACTCTTCATCTTCGTCTCGGATACGCGTAAATATTTCGCAGTGCAAACAGAAATGTTGATACAAACGTCCCGGCCGTCCACCTACCGTGAGCTTTCGAGACGTTCCGCGAGCCGTAGCGGTTGCCTCCTCTCGGCTCGCAGCTGAATGCAGACTGATTGATTTATGCTTAACCCTGCCAACCGGCGACCCCCCCACCCTCTTTACCCTTCCTCGTGCACGGAGATAGCTCGGCCTAACCGAGGCTATCTCTATATCGCCCGGCGAGCAGCCATTATCGCGCAAACTATGTACGCACACGTGTATCGGCGGCGGCACGCTCGTTTTTTTCCCTCCCTCTGTACTTTTCCTCTTTCCTTCCCCTCTCTCTCTTCCTCCTCTTCGCTCACCGCCTTATCGTGTATACGAATCGATAAGCGATCGAGTGTTCCCGCCGCGTTACTCCTCTCTCTCCCTCTCTCTGCGTTGCATCGCGAAATTAAATCAAACCGATCGATAGAATTCGACGCGTTTTCGATTCACATCGCTGTCAATGGCAGTTATGCGGCGACAAAATCGACAAAATCGAGAAATGTGAGAAACGAGGTGACACGGACCTCTCCACAAACTCCGATGTGTGACTTGCATCGCGTTTACGGCACGTCTCTCCGTGATTTCGCGTTACGAATTTTACTACGTCAACTGTTTGCTCCAATTAAACTGCGATATTGTCTCGGATTTAATTAAGAGCAGGAATCGGTTTATTGACCTCGTGCAGCGCCCACCCCTCGGACGGGTCGCGACGCGTCTCAGGGAATCGTTATATGGTGGCGCTTAGCAATAAATAGCCGGCACCTTTATCGCCCCGAGGGGAGAAAAGAAACCCGCGTGGCGCTGATCCGCTCTCAGGTAGAACGGAAGGTGGAACGTAGGAGGAAGCGTTCGCCGTCGAGCACGGTAAACAATATAGTTTTCGTATTTCGAACGGAGAGACCAGCTCGCTACGACGGCGTAGCGGATATATGCAACCCCCGAGAAAAAGAAAAGGAAAAAGAAAAAGGGGGAAGGGAGGAGAGGGAGAGAGAAAGAGAGAGAGCTCGAAAGGGAGCATCGGAGAACTTCTCTCTCTCTCCCCTTTCTTTCTCTGCGCTATTAAACATTTTCTACACGCTATATGTATTACGTGTAACGTACGTGTGTTTACACGCACATCCGAGCAGCGTACGGTGCCAGACCGAACAACTTCCTCTGCATACATCAATTACGCCTCTCGCGGTTCCCATTATTAGCCGCCTATAATTTATTACTTTCCACCTTAATAAGCATAATAGTTCCCATGCTATTCTTCGTGCCGCTTCGTAGCCGCCGACGACGTGGTGGTTGCTCTCGCGCGCGTCCTACGTATATACGATATAATACGAGCGTATCTCATAAGAGAGAAAAGAGAGAGACGGAGAGAGAGAGGGGTGAGGGGGCCTCTTAGCGAATGCGCGCTCGTAGCGCTCGTGTGTCTGCGTCGGCTGCGAGTTTGTGGAAGGGTTGACCTCCGACCCAGAGACAATCGTTAAGGTAGCGCATTCGGCTGGCGTGCTCGGACCACAGATATTTAATTACCTTTGGAGCGGGGAACCGAGCTCTTTCTGATCTCTCTCTCTCGCTCTCCCAATTGAGAATTCGAGAATGCAGTTTCGCAAAAGAGAGAGGGAGAGAGAGAGATACGGAGAACGAAGAGGAGGAGGATGATCGAGCCTAAATGGCGAAAGGGAACAATATCGCGAGACCGAGCGGCGAAATCGTAACTCCCGTCGCTCTCTGTCCGCCTTGGTCCCGTCCTCGACTCCCATTTCTCCGCGTTGGCGCTCGGGGCGCTTGACGAGGGTGCCGTTTCTTGTTGCGTCCCACGACCCAACAGCTCGGTCGTGTATGCTTTTTGGACATCCTCGCGAGCGGAACTAGCAGCGCGACCACCCTCCCGGTGCGCGCGACACGAGCCTCTCTCCCGACGTTCTGCGCGCCTTTATAACTCAGAAGCCCGGCATCGGCTACAAATTGTCCAAGAAGGAGCGAGAGACGGTGCATCGACCGCTCATTACACATCCGGCGATTGTACCGCGGCGTATCTTCGACCTATTACCAACCATAAATCACGTTAACTTTATTCCGCCGTTTTTCTTACCGTGCCGTTACCTCGCGTCGTAATTAATTAAGTCTAGTCGCGCGCGCGCGCACGTCCGCGTGCTAAGCAATCGTCTCGGGAATGAAGCTTCTTCCAGTAATGGGTTAACCACGCTCTCCCTCCGCCGGAGCGACTCGTTCCACCGGCGAGTTCGAGCACTGTCCTCGATGTCGAGGCGAGGAGCCCCTTTAATGAGACTCCTCGGCGCCCAGGTCAGGGTGGGCCCGTTGTTACACGTAAATAGCGAGGGGACCGCAAGCTCTCGGCGCACACACCCACGTATTCGTGAGCGAACGCTCGCACGCGGCGAGAAGAGAGGCGTGTATCTCTCTCTCTCTCGTACTCGGCGGAGAAAGGAGAATGCGAGGGTAAAAACGCGGAGACAATACGGTGTCGCCGTGGCGCGCCGTGGATGTCGACGCGTTCCCACCTGGCGGGGCCGGATTGTTGTCAATTAAAGAAAGCGCGGTAGAAGGAGACCGTATTCTCGGCGTAAGCCACCGACGCCCCGTGTATCGCGAGACCGTCGGGACAAAAGGAATCGCAGGAAAGGCAGAAAAGGCGAAAACGGAGAGAGAACAAACGGTCTGCGGCCTGTGAAACCTCGCTGCGCCGCGAAACCGCCACGGAGCTCCGAGCGAGAACGGGTGGTGCGTGGAAGGTGCACCGAAGGAGCCGGCAACGGCAGCAGCGGGGAACGAGAGGAGGAGAGAAGCCGGAGGGAGGCGGTAGCGAAGGAGAGATAAACGGAGAGGAAAGAATTTAAGAGAGAAGGGGCCCCGATGGTGCTAGGGAGGCTAATAAATTATGCCTAACACGGGGAACAACTAGTTGATTATTTATTTAACAATAAAAGGAGCCACGGGCCGCCTACCCTCATCCTTGCTGCTTCACAGGCGCGCAAATAAGTTTCGCGTCGGGAGATAGTGAGAGAGAAAGAGAGAGAGAGAGAGAGAGAGAGCCCGGCGTGCGCTCGCCGCGGACGTCTGTGTTTGTCTAGCGGGGGAATAATTTCGTCTTAATGACGTCTTAAATAACGCTAAATCCCGACCTCTCCCCGCGTGAGTAGACAGGCGGGCAAGTAGCCGGCTGCAAATTCCTATTCGGCGCTCATGGAGAGGAGAGAGATTCGTCGCGCGGAGAGCGTGACTGTCAGGAGGCTCGATTTTAACGAGCCGATCGCGCGACCGCCACCGCCGACGGTTTTTCTCTTTCTCTCCCGGGAAAGATCTCGCCATCGCGGGGAAAAAACAACGATAAACCTCGCGACNCCCCCCCCCCCCCGGCACGGAGGTATCACCTAAATCCTGGATTTAACGATCGCGGAGACATCGATCCCGACGCTCGATCGTCACGTCGCGCCGCAGTCTGTCTCCTCGTCCACCACGCTCGCGAGCGCCTTGGAATTAAGCAACAGGAATGGCCGGTACAATGTACGTATACGGGAACAGTCCTCGGCGTAGCGTCCGCGCGCGGAAAGAATACACACACCTTCGGTCCTCGGCGGTGATTTCGCATCGGCGACGTTTATAAACCGAAAATTTACGGCGTCTCTCGCGATTCCAGCGGGGGAACGAGCGGTGCGACCGAGTCTCTCTCTCTCTCTCTCTCTCTCTCTCTCTTCTCGTTTTCTCTCCTTCCCGCGGGCTGGTTCGCGACTTTGTTCCATCCGTGTTGGATTTTATCGTCGTCGGGTATTTAAGTGTCATCGCTTCGGCGACTCCGCGGAGGTTCGCGAAGAGACACACAGAGCCGCGCAAAACGTGCTCGCACGCGCGCCTCTCCCTCACCTTCCCTTCTCGGAACCGTCCCGATTCCGCGAGATAACGATCGAAATTAATTACGCTCCCGGTGGCGGTAATTTCAACGTAATTCCGGTCGTCGCGTACACGCACGCATCGCGTATTATCGCAATTTTCGTACGTATTCAGTAATCAGTCGGCGTGGCCGCGACGTCGCACGAGATCGCCGCGCGGCTCGGCGCGATGTAAATTAATTTGCCGCATTTTCCGCGGAATTAAATTAAAACCGCTCGCGAATCGAGCTCGCGTGCGTAAGATCGCCGGCGAGGAGGAGGCAAAAAATTAATTACGAAGGAAACGTCGCGACGCCGCCGCCAACCCCACCATCGCCGTCACCGCTATCGTCATCGCCATCGCGAGTTGAAAAACGCTATTTTCAGATAATTGTTACAATCTTGCTGACAAAGTGGACGGAACGAGTATTAGAGTACAAAAACGATATGTAATTATCCGTAATTATGCAAAAATGAACCGTATGGAGGGCGTTTCGAACAAAAAAAAGAAGGAAAAAATTTGACGCACGATTTAAATAATATAGGTGCCATTGATATTTTTCACAATCACCTAAGAAGTTAATCATGATCAATTTCTTCTTTTTACGAAAGTTCTAGCGCCGTATTATAAGTTTCATTATAACATCATTACAAGACCCATAAGAGGAATATAGGAAATGTGCATTGGAGCGGGGAGTCTGAATAGTTTCAGTCAGTAAAGCTGTCGTCCGGCAAACGAAAGGTCCCGGGTTTGATTCCCGGTTCTAGCAACCTCGGTGCATTTTTTCTCTCCGACTCTCTTACACGGTATCGACGCGACGCCGATGGCTCGGGATAAAATGCGATAGAAACGAAAGGCGAATGGAAAAGGGAGAGAAAGAGACGCTAGGAAGCAACGGCGATGATGAGGAAGAGAAAGCGAGCCAGGCAGGCGAGCGAGATAAAAAGGAGGAACTTGACCTACCGCAGTTTTAACTACCGTTCAATTATATAGTTTGCTTTCGGGTCGTCGCGCGGGCGAATAAAGCGTGTAATTTACCGGCAATAAAAGGGCAGTAGTAACGGCCGCGTGCGCTCGCGCGCGGGAGAAAGAGAGAAGCATACAAAGAGCAGGGGAACACTATGTGTGTGTCGTTAACGACGTCGTTTATTGCCGCGAGGAACGAATATTTTGTTACAACTCGGTGCGACCGCTTCGATTCGCGGCGGAGTCGCTCGCCCGCGTTCGAAAAGTGCACGGCGAGAGAGAGAGAGAGAGCGCGCGCGCAGAGCACGCGAGGGCAGGCTTTATTGCCGGCGAGTCTCGATAAAAGTACAATATAAGAACCGGACGAGGAGCGAGCTTTCAAAGCTAAGGAAACGTTTTAAGGCACTATCGCGCCGCGAGAGAAAATGTCGCTCGGCGGACACAAGCGCGAACGGACGAGAACGTGGTGGGGTGGCGCCGTTCTTTTTCGCGCGCGCGCGCGCACGAGCGACCGAGCGCGGCGTGACGCGATAATTGGATTTCGAAATACGCCCCCTCGTCAGTTAATGCGTATAATCGCGGATAATGCGCGCGATAATCCGCGCCTACGACGCTAATTTTCTCGCGTGACATCAGCGGAGGATTAGACGAGGAGGTACGCGCGCGTATTTGAAAGCGCGCCGCGCGCCTTAGTCCGTTCCTTCCTTCGGCCCTCCCGTATCCTCCCCCTCCATCGATTCGTACGTGTACATTTAATTGCGAATTTATCAATTGATAGAAAGAGAGAGAGAGAGAGAGATTTATTGAGCACTCTGGGACACAAGTCCCCTCAGATGCTATAAAATGCAGAATACAAAGATAACGTAGAAGAGACAGGGAATAAGAAGTGAACATTAACGGTAAAAAACTAACGGAAAATATGACAAAGGTAGACGTGAACATGAAAGTTAAGCGTAACTGCGTAAACCGAGATAACAAATGGGAGAGAAAGAGAGAACTTTATACCGGGAGTTCCGCGCGAGTTTTCTCTTTTCGACGGCTAAATTCGACGGAATCGCGACGCGCACAGCCGAAATATACTGACTCGAGTCAACTCGCCGCCGGCGCAAACATAGTTAGCCGTTGGGTTGGCGCGCGGCGCATCTAAAAAAATATACAACTTCCGACTGTCATGTCCATAAAGATGGTATCGGCGCGTAGGTGCTGAGCCATTCGGTGATGTCTTATTACACTGGGCGGTTATTTATGATCGTGCGCCCCGCAGAAAGAAAGGCAGGACTTGAAACGAGACAAAAAAACTGTTGGCAGTCGTTAAGAGAGAGAGAGAGAGAGAAAGACTGTTAAAGTCTCATCGACGCTTCAACACTCACTTGATGCGTTTCCGTGCCGCGTGTACGATCTTTATATATCTCTTTCATTCCAAGATTCCCCCGGGGATACTTATTTTCATTAATGTTGTTATCATCACGATCGTTATTATTACGTCTTCGTTTCTTCCGATTTGCGCGATATTAAAGGCGAACATTAAAGACGCATGCAGATTTCTCCGACGCTGTCGATCTCGGATTGTCCATTTCTCGCGGGATCACAAACGGATGAACGGAGGAACGCGGCTCGACCAGTCATTAGCGCAATCGGCCGTCAATAAAATTAACGACACGCGAGACCGCGATAGGATCCTACGTCACACCTGCGCGTCACACAATGTGCACGGGCAGGCCGCGGCGTTAACAGCGTACGACGCAATTCAAGGAGTCTGCGCGACGAATCATTCGGACGTTTGTTGCCTGTCCGATAACGTGCGGCCAGTTACGCGGCTGCAAGGACAATCTTAATGATAATTTTATACCGGGAATTATTGCCCGGCCGTAATAAGCAGACGGGCGCGCCTCGGAGCGCGTCACCGCGCGCGCGCGCCCGTCTCCGCGGTAACGTGAGCGCGCGAGTGCTCACGCGAAGATGAAGATAGCCCGAGCGAATTCATTAAAACGATTGTTAATTACGGCCCGGAGTGACACGCGGGGGCCCCCCGAGGGGGAGGTAAGGCGGCAGCTGCGGAGCCCTGCGGGAAAGAGGTGGGTCCCGATTTTACAACTCGTGCCGTTTCCGGCGCACGCGATACGCCGTCGTGAGCACCGCCGGACGAGCGTGCGTTACGCCGTGTCAAATCGATAAAGAGGGAGGATCAAGGAGGTCCGAGGACGCGCCGAAATCGCGCGGAGGAGCCGACGACGTCGACGGACCCTTCCCGTAAACCGGCGAAGCCGGCTCGTTATCGTAACGGCGGAATCGCCGATCTGATTAAATTGTCCCGCGCGCGGTAATTAAGCCGCGCGTTATCCGCGAAAGGAAGCAGCGGAAGGTGGACGTGCGCGAGCGAGCGAGCACGTCCTCGTTAAAGGATACGCACCCTAGAGGTCGTTAAGGTATTATTCGATAAACCGTCGAAAGAATCCTCTCTCCACCGCCGGCCAGCGTTTTACGATCGCGAGCTATTAATGTCTCGCGCTGTGCATGGGCGCACCGGCATGCACGCGCAGACAGTCGGACAGTCGTAATAATGATAAAGATCCACGCTGCGTTGCGGCGCGTCAGTCTCGTTACCGCTGCGGAAGGGAGAAAGGTGGACGTGGAAGGAACGGACGCGTTTTCTCCCTCGATTTTCCCGGTCTTGTGTTTTAACGTTGGCCTTAACGTTCGATTTAACGTTAGATTTAACGACGCCCGGCGGACAACGTTATAAATCCAGAAATCGTATCTGTCAAATCTGCGCGGCGTTCCTCCACTCTTTCCAGAGAGAAGACCGTCGTACGGGTTCCCCTCCTCCCCCCCCTCTTTCTTTTAACTAAAGGAGTTTTGCTCGCGTCTACTTCTCGTCTAACATCCTTATCTAATTTTTCAAAGACAAACTCCGCCAAGTTCCACCTCGTCGTGAAATATTCAACGACCAGTTTGCTTCAGTTCATAACTAAACACTCGTTACTCTCCCCCGTCGGTCCAATATCAACACAGCTCGGGATCGATAAAGTTTCAAGTCCTTGCTCGCGTGTAACTCGAATGTGCAATAATTCCGCCGGATATCCCGCCAGGATCTCTATCCTCCGTAGGGGGGGGGGGGCGAGGATGGGATTATCGTGAAACGCGAAAACGCTCTTCGGCGTATCGGCCGCGCGCGCACGAGAGAGAATTCGAGAGCGGAGAACTTTACCATCGAGGTATCCTCTTGTATCGGCGAAGACGAGATATATCGGGCGGCGCGTAGCGATCGCCGTAAAATTTCGCGGGAATCACTCGGATTCTCTCGACTGGCGACAAACTCGACGGATTCGCGTTAACCGGAACTATCGCTATTTTCCGCTTTTACTACACTTATCAATCAGCCCCGAGCAGAGTCACGCGTGACGCTGAAGATCCCACGGTGCGAACGTCTCGACGGATATATCGACAGGACATCAATTCTCCCTCGTCGGCGAGGCCGCGCGATAAATAAGATACATTTTATTAGTCCGTTAATCGTTACTCACGCGCGTGTAATCGCGACGCGATCAGTTAACGAGGTCTCGGACTCCGTCCGAGACGAGGCGCGATAAACATTATCGCGAATTAAGAAGGACGGGTATACTCGGACACATTTTATGGGGATGATCCTCCCGCGAGGGGCGATAAGTCGCGTGCAAAACCGATTCGCGTTGATCCGGCGCGCGCGAAATAATCGGCGGCGAGAGACGCCTTGGTCGGGTCCCCGATAAGACGGCGGGCAAGAAGCTCCGATAATCCGCCGATGAAGCTGCGAGCAAGAAACCCGACGCCACCTACGTGCGCCGGCAGTTTTACCGCGTGCCGAACTCGACCGGCTGTGCGATCTAATCCTATTTTCGTTAGATCCGTTAATGGTTAATGGGAGGCAAAGTGGTCAGCGACCGGAACAAGGGCTAAGTCCGTCTTAAATCCCGTGAGGAGAGCGACCCTTGTAGCCCTTAGCCGAGGACCCGTAATCCGCGTCGGATAACTATTGGCTACGCCGTGGCGCGAAGGGGCCGAAATCAAACTGTGCCGCGCGGAAACTTTTAATTATTATCGGCAGCTCGCGTTCCTCGCGAGGATTATTTTCCGCGAAGCGAGAGAAGATGGAGAAGCGCGCGCCGCGTGCGAGCGCGCGTCGGTACGAGCGTAATCCGAACGAAATGCGGTTCGTTAATGCGAAATTTAATTGGATTCCTTTCACCGGAGTTTTCTCTGATTTATTCGCCCCGTGATCTCGTTCGATCATAACGACCCGACTCGCGACCGCAGCGTTCCTCGTGAGGGAACGCGAGAGCCACGAGGTGGTATCGGTAGACAATTGAAATTCAGCGGGGAGGAACCTCCTGCGCGAAGGACCCGTGCCCGGAGGACAGGACGAACTAGACGGTATATACTTAATCATTATTCGGCTGTAATATGCGAGGGTTGAAACAACAATATTCTCGTTTCCAGCTCGGGTCCCCGCGGCGCGTCTCGCGGCGGATCTTCTCGTAGGCAAATAGTGCAACATCGGGATTAATGAGGATTAGGGTGCGAAATTTATGAAATTCGAGTCCGCCTCTGCCCGTCCCAGAGTACTGTGGATCCCTTTGAGACGCTTGAGATGACGAGACACAATCCGTCGCATAATAATAATAATAATAATGAGTCTCCGACCGTGAAGCTCGAATTGATTTCGCTGGTTGATCGTCACGGATCGATAACGCGTCCGAAAGAATGCCGGATATCCCGAGACGAAATTTTGCTTCTGCATTAATTCTGCAAATTCCATCGAATCTGAAGGATCAATGGAGCGTTTTGAAATATAAATCTACTGACATACCTTGATGTTGCAAATCGTCGCTTACTGCTGTTTTCTTCATGTTGAAAAAGCCCGATGAAGCACTTGTTCAGGAAACATTTAATATTCGATTATCTCAATTTTTTGCCTACATTTAATCTTTATTATTCTTAAGTCGAATCAGCAAAATTTAATATATCATGTAACTTACTCAGTTACAAACAACGGAGTGTGTGAGATGAGCGAATATTAAATAATCTAATCAAGATTAATGGGAATGGGTAAAAGAAATAATCAATTTTTACTCTCATACTCTCTTTTTTATCTCTCCTGGCGTTGGAAGTCTCGGTGGGATTTGTAGCTCTTAAAAGAGCTGACAAAGAAAAGGCTGTAAAAGCAAAGATAACACTAATGTGTCCAATAATGCTGTGTGTTTATTTCAATAGAAATTTTAAATTTGGATCCCGTAATAAGGCTAGACCGAAATAAAGAAAGCGTTAGATGTGAACAAAATCGCACTCACGGTCCAACGAGCATTATTAGACGTAAATATTGACACTTGTGATATTTACATTAGATTCTAAGGCCGGCATTCATATTTATAAATTATTCATGATCCCCGATTGAGAGCATAATTAATTATAGATTAGTATTCATGGACCGTTACTCAGCTATTTTTATCAATCACCTCTTGTTATATGAAATAAGCAGAGATACTAAGTGACAAATAATCGAAAATTAATGATGAAGCTATAATTATTTATCAAATGATAACAAACTAGAAATGCCGACCTAAATTTCGACTCGGTGCCTCCTTATTCTCAACAAATTCGTCAAACGTCCGTTAAAACTAGAAACAATGAATTCTGAATAATCGTACCTCGAAATATATGATGCATTGTTGTTTACGTCTCGATGCGCCCTCCGTGTCCTAGCCTCCCAGCTGCTCCAAGTAATCCATTGTGACACTGGCACTGACACTCGCGTAGATACGACTCAATCGCACATTAATGAACGTAATGCCGATGAGAATCCGGATTAATATTTTAAGAACCGATAGGAATGGAAACTTTCCTCACCGATACACGTGTTCCGCGTCGCGATACGTGTGCGTCGCTCGGTAGCTCGATACGTTATGACTTAGTCACGGAAACATACGCGGAGCACGAGAGTACCAAAACAATGGGCAAAAAGGGCTACGTCATCTCCCGTCAACCAACCATCGACGCTTGCCAAGGACGCGTGCACGATCTCGCCGGCCGAGAGACCACAACAATCGATGCTTTCAAAATATTACACAAGCCGCACCTTAAACTTGTCGACGGCTTCTTTTTTCACTCTCTTTAAAGCATTACTATCATTATTGTCGCGGAACCAAATTAAAATTTTCATTTCTGCGCACACACTACTGTCTTCATTCTGACGACTCCCTTTTTTCGCTCCTATTTTCAGCCCAAACTTTAACGAAATCTTCAACGCTTACAACAAATAATAATAAACAGATTGTGAAAAAGGAAGTTTGTTATTTCGTTTGTTCATATTAATTATTTAATATTTGCTTATCGCGTATAATCTGCCTATAGTTTTAAGTAAGTTACAATTATTGTTTAATTTAATTAAAGATTTAAGATTAAAGATTATTTTCTAAGGCGGGATTGATATTAACGCAACAAAAAAGCCGCCTATTGGCTAAAAAATTAAGTACTTTTACTACACACATGTACATAAATTATGAGTATAATAAAATAATATAATTTTTAATAAGAATATCGATGTTACCGAATCGATATTCATCGCTGATCGATATCAAGTTTCGATAGCAATTTCGATGTCAGTCTTACCGATGCGCAACACCCTAATATGAAATACTACACCCAGAGAATATTTATGGAAAGATTATCTATGAATCCTTCAAATTCGACAAAATTCCCGTTAATGTAGAAGCAAAATTTCGAGTCAGGGACACGCGGGTAAAGAGAAATATTGTCATGACGAAACGAGGGAAGAAGGAAGGAAAGAAGGATAGCGCTCAGTCGCTCGGCACCGTAGCGAGGATATCGCGGATGCAAATAAGAGAGGAATACCAGACGCGATCCCCGAGGCTGTAAATTACCGAAATAATCCCGCGGTTAATTCCTACCCGCGCTTTATTACCGCTCTTGATCCGTTAAAATTAAATTCATAAATACCCGCCAATCTCGCGCGCCGGTCTCGAGACTCTCCCTCGGCTCTCCTCGTGGGGCCCTTTCGTCCGTCCGTTCGAGCCGCGTCGCGACGCACAACGTCGTCGTCGATCGCACGCACCGACGCGTTAGACGTTTTAAGAGAAGACCGAAAAGACTGGTGTTTCTCGTAGGCACTCACTCAAGACTAGACGCTCCTACACGAGGGAGAGTGAGTTGTAACACGAAAACTACATTATACTATTCAAACGATTGCAGGCCACGGCGGGCAAGTTGACATTGTTGTTTCTGAGGGTCGCCTCGGGCCCTGCGAATATCTTAGCGTCGAGTGCACGCTACGTGGAGATATATGTTCCCGCGAATGTGTGTACGTATATTTATATATACACGTATATACACACGTGTCCGTGTGCGCGTGTTATGTGTGCGTACATGTCGTGGTACAAGCCCTCGGGGGTTGTGAACGTTATACCGCAGCCTCTCTCATTCTCTCCCTCCCCCCTCCATCCTCCCCCACCCCCCTCTCTCTCTCTCTCTCTCGTCTTCCTGCGACCGTATATACTAATCAATAACCATGAATCGCTCCGGTAACAGTGCCATGCACGTTCCGTTGCACCGTTATTGTTACTACGCGAGTGCTCGCGCCACCGTGAAAATTATTATCGCCGACGATCCTAGGCCCGCTCGAGCCCGCTCGCGATATCGTCCGGCGTCCGGCGAGGAACTCGTAAATCGTGACGAACAGCGGCCCTCGGAAATATATTCCGCCGGGCCTCGGTAACACCGTCGATTATTACGACCGAGAAATCCGCGTGAAATGCGCGCGCGGTACGCGCGACGAGAAAGCGCTTAGCGACGATTCCCGGGCGAGGTCGCGATCATCTCCATCGAATGTCATCCTGTATTCTCGATCGAGATATATATTTGTCTTAACTTTGCGTTCAAATTAATATTTATTACTTTTAGGGCCGGTTGTTCCACATTCGGATAATTTTATCTAATGGATAAATATTTGAAGAACGTCCGTACGGAAATAAACTACAAGAATATGAAAAAGTTACTAGTATACTATTCAAGAACACTATTGAAGAAGAATATATCAGCATCGGAAGAAGAAGAATATATCAGTAATTTTTTCGTATTCTTAGTTTATTCCCGTACGGGAGCGCTCTCCATACATTAATCCATCCAGATAAATTTAACCGAACGTACAGCAACCGGCCCCCAGATTAGTTAAATAAATAAGAGGAAAGTCTCTTTCGATAAATAATAAACTTATGAAATGGGCGCCCTTGATGTCACCACTGAAAATCCGGCATTCTACGGACTTGAAACTGCCTTAAAATATGCCGCACGGTCAGTTCGCATATATTTCTCCGTACGTCAGACTCGGAAACGAAATTGACCGACGGACAGTTCTCGTCATTAATTACCATCTATCTGCGGAGGTTAAAGCGGTCTCTCGCCCGCAGCGGCGAGGCGCGCTCGCCGAGCGAATCCTGTTCCGCAAGCCCGAGCTGGAATACGCGGCCGCTGAAATTAAAGATATAATTCTCGGTTTATGAGCCGGCTCGCGATTAGGGCTCGTCTAATTGACATAAGAATGATAGAACGGGCCGGGCTTTTATAACCGAACGGCGCGGAAGCATTTCCTCACGACGAGGAAAGCGCAAGGCGCTTTTCACCGCGGCTTATATTAATCCCTGCAATTTTAATGCTCACGACCCCGCAGCCAAATTTCAATAAGGTCGCTCTCCCGCCCCTCGACGAGCCGGCGCTCGCATAATTGATCTCCGCGTTTTTTTTTCTCCCTTCCATCGCGACAAACTTTTTCCAAGCCGCTCCCCTCCTCTCGCGCGCGAGGGCACGCGCTGCGAGACCGCAAGAGGAGAGCGAGTGAGATTTGAGAAGAGATATATCGCCGCGCGTGTATCTCTCCCTCTTCCTTTACCCGGCCGGGGAATATTATTTCAGATATACGCGATATTATGCGGGGTTCCCGTGAAAACGAATACGTTTTCAAGGCAAATTAGATCGCGCTATGCATCGCTGAGAATTAATTCGAATCTCCCCGAGTGCGAGATCTACTTCGCAGCGCGCGCGCGCACACGCGGCGATCCGAGATGAAACGGAGCCGTCCCCCTGTGTGAGACGAGGGGGGTCACGTCACGCGGCTATCGATTCGCGAGGCGTTTTCGCGAGTGAGAAAAAGATGAGCGAGCGGAGTGATCGTTAAAGCATTTCGGAATCAAGTCGATCCGAATAAGCCTCGGGGTGGATGCAAGGGCTGGTGTTTCGTCGACGACGATCTCTAATAAAGTTCAATTATCCCCGGAAACGTTTGAGAGCGACCGGGCCAGGACGGCCGGGAGGACGGGAGGGAGCAGAATGTAGAAGATACAAGAAGGGGAGGGGGGAAGGGAGTTCAGGGCGGGGTGGAAGGCACCGTCGAGAGAAAGAGAAACCGGGAGAGATGATAATCTAAACGATCGCAAAGTGGGCTGCAGAAACGCGCCGAAATTGGCAATAACAGGGTGGCGAGGGGATAACGGCGGCCGAGGGGGGGGGGGGGNNGGAGGGGAACAGCGCGCGCGGTGTATATACCACGGGGCCCCGGCGCGAACTTCCTATTCTGGTTAGCATTCAAATTGAATCTTCGTGGCGGCCGGTCGTGAAGAGTTACCGCCGTTAATGGACCTCGCAAACGCTCTCAAATTGCTGGCAGACTGCTGAGACGCGGCCCTACCTAATCTACCGGCTTGATTCTCCGTCAGGCTCCGTCTCTCTTTCACTCACTCACACACACACACACACTCTCTTCCTCCCTCTCTCCATCTTCACCACCTCTCCTTCTCCACTTCTCTTGTCGCTACGGTCTGAATGTATGTCGCGAAACTTTTTGGATCCACGAGGAGACGAGAGTCCGAGTCGAGAAATAATTGCTGCTAATGCGACGGTGGCGTATATACGAGCCTGTGAGGAGTCTTTTAAAAGCCTGCGAAACGTGATAAGCGGATTAAACGTTGCTTCGAATTTTATTAAACTTCCCCGATGAGGCGTGAAAACGCCGTACGCGCCGAGAATGAACGTGGATATTATTTTGCAGCGTGCTTTCATCTGATTTTATTGAGAGAGAGAGAGAGGGAGAATATGTGTGGCGCCAGCAACGCCAAGTGATGCTGGCGATAACGTCGACTCCTGCGGATGATTCCAGGTCTCACCGCACTTGCGCCGCGCGCTCGATTTTAATTGACGGTAATTGCCTAATAATAACGGAAAAGGCGGAAAGAGAAACGGTCTGCGAATCGTCCCACGATTGCGAGTCTGATCGGCAGCGAGGCGGCGTGTGTTACGAGCTACGTGGCTCATTGCCCACCGATGTAATTCGAGAGGCGAGCGCGGCCCGAGGAGAGAAAAAAAGAGAGAGAATGAAAGAAGGAGAGGGCGCCGACAACCGTAGGCGCCCTTTCGCAGCGTTACTTTTCTTCCGTTAAAACGAATTAGCCCGCTTGATATAAAGCCCGGAAACGTTTTATCGTGTTACCGTCTGAAAAGTGATTTCGCGAGCCCCTTAACCAACTCCGCCGAGGCGAAGGCACGACTTTTCCGAGGGACTCCGTAATTCAAGACGTCATTTGTATTCGCGTACACGCCTCTCTCTCTCTCTCTCTCTCTTTCTCCGCTCTCTAATTCTCTCATTTATATGCCTACGCTTGTTTCAACATGTCAGTTTCAACGCTGACGGAGTGACTGCAAACTGGTCACCGTGCGAGCGAGGCCGCCGCGTGTAGCTCACGGTTTCTTAGAGATGTTCAACGAGTTTCTGGACTCGTCCTAACGACCCTCTAGCTGAGATTCGAAATGGCTAATTTAGCGCGGGTGGCTCCCACGGGAACAGGGAGTTCTACGAGTCGTGAGCGCGCGCTGAGACGAGAGGGGGGGGGGGGGNGGGGGGGGGGGGAGACAAAGAGGAACGCGTTGCGAGTGGTGTGCGCGAGACGAGGTACGCGAGCTAAGCGGAAGATACGAAGGGAAGGGAGGAGGGAGTGAGGATGGAAACGGGAGACCTCCATGTCTTAATATAATTCTATTAGAGGTAACTATGCGAGCTCTGGTCTGCCCATCGCCATTGGATTTAATCACGAACTCAGCCAACCGTGCGATATCCTCCCGCGCAGCACCTCTCGGACGATTGCGGGAGGATAAGGAAGGGGCGATCGGGGGAGGCGGAGATGGCTGGGAGAGACTCTTATTGTCAAATTAACCGCTCGCGTGGCCGAGTCCTTCGCGTTTCCGGGACCTAAGCGCTTTCTCTCGCTCTCATTCTCGCTCGACGATGTCTTGCGAGATGAGACCATTCCTAGTAATTATTCACGGAGGGGTGGGAGACACTCGGTCGTCTCGAGCGTTCGCGCGGACTAAGTAACCGAGCAATTAAAAGTAACGAGTGTGCGGGCGAGGCACCGAGTCGGAGAATTGAATGAAGCCGCTCCTCGTATCCCGCGCGGCCGGGGAAAGAAGAGAGAGAGAGAGGCAAGACAGTAAAAGCGTTTTAAAATAAATTTCCGTTGTCTTGCGTGTGTTACAGCCGAGTTGAAAATGGACGTTCTTCGGGAGCGGGAGGTCAAGGACAGCCTGGAGCGGCAGCTACAAGACGAGCAGAAGGTGCGAGGTGAGTACGAGAAGCGTGCGAGTCTTATCTCGTCGGGCGCGAGTCGCGCGCTCCGGGAGACGGCTAATCTTTACGAGACGCCGAATCGAAGCCGGTTCACACGAGTTTGCAGGTGGCCGTTCGCCTTTCGAGCTTGCAAACACGAGAAAATTGACTTGGCCCCGCGCGCGGCGAAGTCAAACATCGGACGATTCGCGCGCGCTGGTAATCTCGCGGGCGTGCATCGACCGCCTCGGGCGGGTTTTTCGCGCGAGGGTTAACGCGTCGATAAATCAAGCGGCCGCAAGAGACGCCGCGCGGCGCTATAAAGTCACGGGCGATTCCCGTCCGTCGATCCCCGCGTATCGTGTTATTCCGCGTTGGGGAGGTCCTTCGCCTCGACTGGCGCCCTTCGACGTCCCCCTCGTCCACCTTGGCGCTCGGGTCGCCCCATAGACATCCTCGCGTCTAATGGAAGGAAGGAAGGAAGGAAGGAAAGCAGGCAGGCGAGCGAGCGAGCAAGCAAGGCGGTGCCGAAAACCGCGACGGAGCTTCGCGTATCGGGTGTCAAACCCGATAATAGAATAGTTACCGCGTTCGCTCGCCTCCCCTTAACCACCCTCTCGATTTTTGATTGCGACGTGCAACTATTCCCGGCTCTTTACTCCGGAGTTCGCCCCCTCCCCTCCGTAGTCGCCGATCTTCCACCTGCTTCGCGTAATTCAATGCGGCGCGGCTTTCAAAAACGAAAATTTCCGTGCGCGCTACTTGTTGCAATGGCCGAACGTGTTAACGCGCGCGATGAAATATCGAATGGACAGGTGAGGCGAGCGTGTACAGATAACTATCAATTTACGCGATTAATGCGCTACCCGTAACCCACCGTGTAAATTCGGACTCGCGTAAATCAAAAGCTGACGTAAGAAGAGACTCGGTATCGCACCGACGCGCGTGCGCCTACGTGAAAATTCCGACAATTTTATTCGCCCTCTTTTCCTTCGCTCCGCGCATTTCACCCGTTCTTCTCTTCTCTTTTTTCCCCTTCACGGGCGCATTAGGCGTGCGGATTCAAAGCGACTCTGTGAAAGTACGCGGACATCCGTGCACCTTTGATCGGGGATCAGAATCCCGGATCCTTGGCTGCTGCTTGCAGATATAATATCGCGGATTTTCGAGCTCGACAATGTCGACGTCTCGTCTGACGCGACAACAATGCGAGGCTCGATAAATATGTAAAAGTCGGGAAAGAACGGCCGCGCTATTCGCGGCTTTAGAAACGCGACGTGCTGTTCTATTCAAGAATAACGAGTGAGATAGTCCCCCGGTTAGCCGGCTTGAGCTCGTGTACCCCCCGCACAGCCGCCGGGAAAATTATATAAATTAAAACGCTCGGCGCCGGCGCGGAAGACACGCGCGGCGATGGAGAAGAAAAAGATTTCAATTAAGGAGACGCGATAGCGCAACCAGATGCCTCAAGGTAGTTGGTCAGTGAATTCATATCCCTAGGAATCCTTCCTCAAATTTTAACAACACATCATTCCCCTTACGGTCGCAAAATAATCGGCTGTGATCGTTTAATTTTCTTACTGTATAAGTCTTACGCTTCTCTCCGTGTATCCTTGTCGCAAATGACTCACGATTCCGTCGCGCGGAATCGAATTTTCGATATACGCGACGAGGCGTGCGTGTGGGACGTGAATGCGTTTCAGTCGATTCTCAGGAAAAACGACTCGGCTGCTAGGCCGGGCCCTCGCGGTAACACGAGCCTGTGACAACAGCAGTCCATTAGTCAACCAGCTCGGTGTCAATACATGAATATGACAGCCAGTCTCACGGAATATCCTATCCATCCTCTCTCTTTCTCTCTTTCTCGCTCTCTCCCGTTCGTCCCGTCTTCTTCCTCCCTGCCGCGTCCTTCCGACCGTAACGTCAAGCGAAACCATTACTCGCCCTATGATATCGCAAATGTAGTAAATAGTCCGCTCGCATTGTGCGGCCCAATCGATGACTTTATCTATCCGCTCGCGAGCGCGTACGTGTGCGTGTCTATAACACGTGATATCACGTTATCGCTCAAACGACAGTGTCGAGATCCACCTTTATCGGTGATTCGTATTTTAACATCATTGGCACGTTAATTTCGAAATTTAATAAATTCCCCCGATTAAAATTATTCAAACGAGAACTTTTCGAACGAGGAACTTTGCTCTTTTTATATATCCTTTACACCTCCCGTGTCTAATATAAACCTAAAATATCTGAACCTGCGCTCAACTTGAAAAGCAAAAAAAAAACAAAAAGTTTTAAACATAGTTTGTATCTCGTTCGTTTGCACCACTTTCCATTTCGTTTGTATCTCAAAGGATAAAACGACACACAAGGACGTAAACGAATAGTGACCGAGCGAGAGACATTTCAAATTCCTTCATGCCGTTTGAGTTTGTACTTGTTGGCATCTCCTTTCGAATTGTCCGTACCTCGAAAAATTTTCAACCATGCATTTTCGAAATCCATGAAAACTGAAATTTCGTCATTTTGGAAATACCTGAAGACGACAAACAGCGTTCGAGAATGAAGGCACGCAAAACGAGATACGAACAATGTTCCGAACTCTCACTTGCTGAAGCTCACACATCTGCGAATTCGAGCAGAAAATAATGTAATTATAGGTAAAATGATGTGTCGTTTCGACGCCGAAAATACCCGTGGCGCCGAGGGAAGGAATTCTTGCGTCGGAAAAAGGAAAAGGAGAGGAGTTCGTTAAAGAGCTCGCGCGTAATTTCGTCTCCGTTCGGGGCGTATCTCGCGAGAGAGCCGTAAGGCGATACGTAATTTCGTGCGCAGCCTCGCGGCTCTCGCAAGGATTCTACGATGATTGATGACCGGCCAGTCCCACGGATATTTACGCAGGCACTTCGTAAGACTTCCTCTCATTCGACTAATGACCGCCTTGTAAGAGATACCGTGTCAACCTTTACCGTCCGCCGGCGGCGTCGGTGGCGACGACGACGATCCCGGAGGCTTTAACGAGGGCGTATCCGTCGGCAGTTTTTCCGATCGAGTACTCCGCTGCACACCCCTTTTTCCCGCGGTACGAACGACGTACGATGCACACGTGCGCGAACCTTTCCTTGCCAAGCCATCCGGCGGTGTTTAAAATACCAAGAAAACAGCGTGCGGGCGCGCCGTTCACTTACTGGCTCGCTCGCTCGGGACTGTCGCACTGGTGAAACTCCAATAATAAAAATGCCCGGCGAGTTTAAAAAGGTTAAAAATACCGTAGTTTCGGAAAAAGTCGCTCTTTAACTCGGCTAATCCAATCTACTTATCGTCGTCGTCGTTGTTTTCGCTAATGAGACTACGTTACTACGTTAACGTGAGACGTGAGTGTAAACGACGTCGGGGGAACGCAGCTCCACTCGCTCGATACGTAATTCTACGGGCAATTTGTGCGACAGAATCGAAATCGTACGCGCGATACGACGGCGTCGAAGGGGAAGCGGCGTTATTAGCCCGTTTAAAGCCCCGCTTGGCATTTCGGTAAAGGTTGAAATCTTCGGCCTCCCGCCGGGCGGGGGTGGGCTTATTATCTTAGCAGGGGTTGTGAGAAATCCGGCTTCCTTCTCTCCTCGACGGCGGCGTATCGTGACGAGGGGGTTGCGAGTCGGATGCGCGGCGACTTTGTACGGCGAACAATACGATGACCTTTCGCGGCCGGTGAATGCACACAGTAGCCGTCGCAATTCTCTCGCCATAATACGCGAAAGAGCAACGACCCCTTTCGTCCGGCTAGAACATGCATCCCCGATCGTCGTTCGTCGAATCTTACTTCGCGATAAGTTGATCGAACGAAACCGTTTACTATCCGCATAGAAGTTCCTCGCGATTTTCCCAGAGATACAAATTAGAATACATTCCGACTAGAATATTCAAAGTTATCCAAGATTAGATTATCCCACCACGATACCAATTAGAGATCCCATTTGTCTGTGTTCAGCGGAGAAAATAAATTTAAGTGAGCTCTTAATGATTATTACTCCTGATTGGTACAGAAAACACCACTAATATTGTTCCATTTCTTAGGTATAGCGTCATCGAAAATTTCCATTTCGTTACGTGCGAATATTCGTGCATCATGACCGCTGCTTTGGAGGATCCTTGCCGATTCATAGAATAATCAGCAGTCATAATACACGAATATCGCACATAATGTCCCTTACGGGAAATTTTCGATGACGTTATATCTAGGAAATGGGACAGCGTCAATGGAGTCCTCTGTATATTTCCCTGGATCTATGGAGAATCTAAACGAATATTTCAGTCACAGACGATAAACACTAACATGGGATGAAGCCTCTTTTCTCTGCGATGCTGATTGATGAACTGTGCGCGCTACACGGTTTGCTCCGTGCCACGTGTGACTGTCAGACCCGCGTGACGGTTTGACCGAATGTCAGATTAGGAAATTAATAAACGGGCTGTAGCAAGATGTTGTTGCGAAAGTGATAAAATTTCGTTGGCATAGTGAAAAATTAATATTCTTAACAAATTTTTTTGCCGTCCAAGTAAATCTTTTTGCTATCATTATATTAGAGCAGACAATTTGCTGTCCCAGCGAAATCACTTTCTCTGTGAATGTTCGGTAAATGTTACGAAATCTTGCTTTCAGCTGAAAATCCCGAGAAATAGTCTATGCGGGTCTACAACAGATTCCTGTCGATCACCGAGCACACTTGACGAAAGCCGCTTCACGCCGGAAACGCGAGTTATTCTTCGCCGCGCGCAAACTCGGAGCGATTGTAAAACAGCCGCAGGAACAGGGATGGCGTCATCGTTTCCCTTCTTTTTTTTTTCTCTCTCTCTCCCCGTCGACGTAACTGGTCCGTACGAGGAAGTATCGTATCAACGCTCGCGAGGCGCGTTTCCCACGTTCTTCTGGCGCTTACGCAAATGCGGAAGATCGCGTACAGGCCCGTCTCGAATCCTCACGGGCGCATACTTGTCTGATACTTACTAGCGCGCTTGCGGACGCTAATATTAATATTAGTATCGGAACGAGACGCCACACGGACGGCGAACGATAACAAACACGGCGGAAAGAAACGGACGACGCGGCTTCTGGATCCGATCCGCTGGCGGATATTCTGGGGCGCGCGCGTATCCTAGCGTTGCGGCCGAACGGACGACGACATTTTCATGCAAAAGCAAAAAGCTCGCCGACACGCGTAAACCTACGAACCGCGGAAGCCTGGGAACCGACAGCTGCCTTTGCGCCGCCGGTTTACACGGAGAGCTGCGGCCTCCCTGTAATTAGCCGAGCCGTTTGTCGCGAGACCCGTCGAGAGGAACACACCCCTTTCAAGCTCTCCTCCCACATCCCTCTCTCGTTTGCTGCCTCGCGGGCGGCTCTCTCGCGGCAATCTGCGAGAGGCGCGTTGTTAAACTACCTCAAGTCGCGCCGCGAGCTTTTCCTCCGAGCGAGAAAAAGGCCCCGCGCCTTAATCGTTGTTCGATCGATCACGTCGTCTTACGTCTCATTTTATCTCTCTCTCTCTCTCTTTCCTAAGCCGGTATTTACCGGTTTCCCGGTATCGCCTGCGGCAAATTCACGAGTGAATAAGAAGCGAAACTTCTCTTTATCCCTTGCTGACCGGGTCCGTCGGGCAATTGCCGAACGAATGCGGCGCGGAATCGTGTTACATTGTAAAAGGAAATATCCTTATGGCGATTCGTCGGCACGACGAAGGTAGTTACCTCTAATGACAAACATTACGCTCAATCGTATCCGGTTACGGTTATGGGACACGCTCGATCGAGCGAGCGCGCGTACAATCGCTCTCTCTCTCTCTCTCTCTCTAATGCGGAATTAATCTTTCCGGTGAAAAAGTAACTGTAACGACCTGCCGGCGCGTTATCTCCCGCCGTTGTCCTCGTCGCCGTCGGCGACGACGGACGACAAACGGAATTGAAACTGCACAATCAACTCGCCGAGATTTATATACGACTCTCCCCCTCGAATTAGCCGGGCCGTAATGCCGGGATCGGGTGTCGGTGTAATTGGGACCCGAGGGACTCTCCCGCGTTTCAACCCTCGGCGGCCACCGCCCGCGCCGCCGAGTCGTCACACCATCCCCGTTGCGCTTTCGGCGTCGCGTTCGCGCTTCTCCGACGGCGAAACGGCCACGACGACGACGATGGACCAAATACGACGACAGTAACGTAGAGACCGACTAAGAATGATTTCACGCTAGCGTGGCGACGACTACGAAATATCGGAGGGATGAGGACCGTGAAAAGTAGGTCGTCGCACGGTCGGTTGGCCGCTCGCAAATAAAATTGCGAGAACGCCGGGTCGATGGCATTGCGCCCCCCCCCCCCCGCTCGAGGGACCGAGATGATTCGGCGGATCATCTTTTTACGGTGAATCCGGTCTTTATCCGCTTCGAAAAATCGTCAAGATGACATCGTCCAGAGAGAGAGAGAGAGACGGGCGATGTCAATTTCGACGCGTGTACTACTTGTCGAAGCCACGAGTCGAAGGCTAATTCGCAAAAGAGTCGCCGATGAGGACGAAGTAACTACTACGACGACGACAATGTTGATGACAACGACGCCCTCGTGCGTAACGGCAGCTGATTCGCTTTGAAGTGAACGTTTATAGCGATCGACGGAACCCTCCGCTATTGTAGCTACGCAAACCGGGGTGGCGGGCGGACGCAACATTGTTCACCCCCGCCCGCCAGTTGGTGGCTGTCGTGATGTACATACACGCGTACCAAGACTCGCACGCACGCACACACGCACGCGCGCGTACGTATGTACACGGAAACATGCCGATGACCATCCACCCTTCTTCGGTCCGTCGTTTGTGCGCGGAACCGCTTGGCAAGAACGCGCCTTTCGCCCGAGTATTCTGATTCACTGAATCCCGCAGCGCGACGTTGGCCCTGCTCACTTGTGCAGCGAACGAAGTCACCACAGTGGACAAACATTAGGAGACCTCTGGCGCGCGCGGGTGGTGCGCGCATGCCGGAAGTTGAGGGTATTAGCCCGTGGAGCGGAACGGGCGCGTTGCCATTGTCGGGCAAAATGAGCACGAGGAAGAATATGTTGAGCGCGGCGACCGAGGCGAAACGGACGGTGCCGGACGGCCGCTCGAAAAAGCGCCAACTTTCGAGCGGCGACGTTGCCGAAAGCAAAAATAACGACGACGAGGAGGAGGAGGAAGAGGTGCTCATGCTCCGCTCCCGAATGCCCCGCGCGCCGTTTTTGTCGAATAATTCTCTGTGTACTCCCGTTTCAAATAATGACACGGCAAGAGCGTATCTAATGCACTGTGACAAAGAATTCAAAGAGAGCGCAGAGGAAAGGTTCCACCCCGATCGTCGTTGACGGAAAAGAGACGCGAGCACGGGCGGGAAGAGTGAGAGAGGGCGAGAGTGAGAGAGAGAGAGAGAGAGAACATAGAGATAAAGTGAGAGAGAGAGGAAAAGAGAAAGACCGGGCAAAGGGTTCGACCGCTCATCGGCTTACCCCCTTTGTGGCAGTTTAGCGTTTCATGTCGTATTCCGACTCATTGGAAATTGAGGAATACAGAAGAGGCGCAAAAGGGATACGGCTTTGAGATAAAAAGAACGTTGGGCGGCGACGGTGCCTGGCAGCGAGTGCTGTGCAGCGCCACCCCGCGAAAATAAACCCTTCCCTCGCAGCGCCCCTTGCCCGTCGACACGAGACAGAAACCAGCGCGGATACGTAGGCTACGTCAAAGGTGTCGCCGCTGGACCACCAGCCCCGCGCGTCCCCTCGCAGACTCGGCCAAGCGATCATCGGGCGCGAGCTCCAGAAGCGGCCGAAGAGGAGAGACTTTTCGCCTTGCCGTCGGTTTATCGATCGCCGCGCCGAGAATTCGCCCGAAACTTCTCGCTTTGACCGCGTCATAGTTCCGTTTCCAGAAGCGGATTCTTGGCCCGATCGGTATTCCGCGCGGGCGATCGGGCGCGGTTGTTCGCCTTGCGTGATCAAGGTGACCAAACTACTCGAGCTCGCTTCTTCCTCCGCGCGGCCGAGAGGTGGTGCCGTGTGTCCCAGAACCGACGCTGTACCGTCGAGGAGTTGATGGTGGCGGCTACAAGCGCGGGGGTAGGTGCCGCGGTCACTTTGTGAACTAACCTGGCTTTGCCCGCTGTTTAATTAAGTCTCGCCTAGACTACTCGCCCTCTCAGTCCCTCCCCGCGCCCGTTGCCGGTACCCCCCTTGAATTCGCTCTCTCGACCCACGACACTCGCTTTGCCCGGCCACGACCTCGTGAATATGACACTGGTCCCTCGGACGCGCGGAGGGCGAACGGGCGAGAGACGGGGCGGAAAAAAAAAATTAAATCGCACCCACTGTTAGGACGCGTGACCAAAGGGTAACCGAAGCCGGCCGTCGCGCCCTTCCGTCGTCGTCTTCCTCCTCTCGCGACAGCGCGCGCCGACAAAGCCGCTGCCCCTCCGAGATCCGTTAATAACTACGAATGCGAGAGATGAAAGCGAGCGTCGAGTGTCGCGGCGCGCGTCCGACGAGGGGTAATGGAATCTCCTCCGGGCGCGAGAGCTCGACTTGCGAGAGTGCGCCCTTTGGGGAGCGCGTCGATCGGTCACTCTCGAGATCCCGCCGAACCAGCGACGCGCGCGCGTCCATACCTAACGAGGAGAGATATGGAAGATCTCTCTCCCTCCTTTCGCGGTGTGTGCCTTTTTTTTTTCTTCCCTCCGTGCCGTCCCTCCCCGGGGCCCGGAGGCACGCGTATGAATTCGCTCGCGCGTAACAGTGAGCTTCCGTAATATAATTGTTAATGCGCTGATGGACCTCGGGCGGCGTTTATGCATTGCACACGCCGATGTGGCTGGCAGCGGCGCGTCGTCATGGGTGCCAGCCCTCCTTACCGTAAAAATAGACGCACAGCGCATCAGCAGCGACTGCAGCGGCAACGGCAGCCATTACGGCACGCCTCGTTCGCCACCTCGCATTACGGATGATCACTGATCGCGAAGCGGAGAGCGCTCTTTAAAGAAGTACGCGCGCGTTGTGCGCGTCTCTCTCTCTCTCTCTCTTGCCTGCGCGCGAGCGCGACACAAAGGGATGGGTGCTCGCGAGAGGAATCGTTATATCCGAGATCGGCTCGGTGTTTGCGTCAGACTTTTTCCTCTTTCACCCTGGATATCTTCGCGCTACTAAAGATAACGCCGATAACGCGTACGTACCTCCGCGTCAGAAATACGCCGGCAAAGGGGTACCGTTCTCGCGCGGCGCACTCTTCCGCGGGAACAAACCGCCGCCCCTCCCTCCCTCCGGCGGCCTCCTTTCCTCGTCGCTTTAGCGACGTCCGTTTCGATACGCGTGCTGAGAGAAAGAGTTCTCGTCCCGACGCTCCCTCTCTCTCTCTCTCTCTCTCGTGCGACACACGTCGTCGGGATGGAGGTAATATTAGAAAAATCCGCGTGTCGGACTCGGTCGGTTGGTCCGACGTAATTCAGTCTGTATCCACTTTCGTCGATTCGGGGACAGCAGAAGTCTCGTGTGTCCTCGTCGCTCGTTTCCTCGATATCGTTCTCATGCACAGGAGAGCTTCATTCTCTCTCTTTTCCTCCGCCGATTGTCTTGCGTGGTTCCTCGGATTTAAATGTCTTTAAGACTAGATTGTATGATTATATTAGAAAGAATTACTGAGACGGTGGGCTGACCGTACTCACTCACTTCACACAACTGATGTTGTGTGACTGTTGTAACCTTTTGCTATTTTATTTTTTTTTGTTTATAATGCAAGAGTCGTGAATTCTTCGTAGAATGCGAAATCTCTATCTCTCTCTCTCTCTCTCTCTCTCTCTCAAAAGGGAGATTACTTTCGGCGTATTCTGAGTGCTTCCGAACGGAAGCCGGCCGATGATACTTAGCCGGCTGCGAGGGCGGCTGACACGCCGGAGGGGCGAATTTCTCGGTTACCTGGGCAAGTGTGCGCGATGCGTAATATTCCCGGCAGGCGGACGGGGGAAAATATACCGCGAGCGACGATGAAAGAAAGGAATAAAACGCGAGAGCTTATTTACGCGAGCGGGCGCGCACGAGCGCTCCGCCGGGAAATAGGCGGTGGCTCCGGCTTTTCTCGCGGATTTGTATACGTGTACCGCGTCGGAGTACGCGCACGTGTATATGCGCGCATACGCGGCCCCGTGTATATACGACCCGCTCTTTCATTCCGACGCGAGAGATAGAAGCACGCGATTTTCCGTTACGAGCGCGCTCTGCGCTCCGAAACGATTTAGAGAGCGCGGGGAGATAAAACCGCCGTGATTATTCCACTCGAGTCACGTTATGCAACGAGAAGTTGAAAATCGCGCTGTGAGATAACGTCGCGCTAATGGCACGCGTGGCAATCTCGGAGAACCGCTGATTAATCCCGAACGCCCTTCGTACGGTCTTCAGCACCCTCGAGCGCACCGGCGATGACACACGTGAACGTCTATATTACGGTCGTTAATATCGGCGAATGGTGGACACGATTCGAGAGAGCCGATGGAGAGAAGCTCCGGGATCCAGTCCGGCGATGGAGTAACAATGTCAAATATCCTCTTTGCATTTTTCATCTCGACCGATCTCTCGAAATAGACGCGAACCATCGACGAAAGCTCGGTCGGCGATTTAAACGTCCCTCGGTAGCGCCGGGTAGCGCGAGCGATACGAAGGGTTCGACAAGTGCATGAATTAATACATGTACGGGGAAGAGGGGGGGGGGTGCAGACGATAAGCATTCCCGCGGATATTTACGCGGTGGCATTTGGAGTATCGGTCGCGCTCACAAAGGCTCGGATGTCTAGGATGCCTCGAATCGCCGCCGCGCGAAAAGTCGCCGCCGAGGGACACGGGCGACCGGAAACAAGGGGTGAGAACGACAGAGGGAGAGAGATAGAAAGTGTGTGTGAGAGAGAGAGGGAAGGAGCACGAGAGGTGCGGCACCTAATCATATTTCACAATAATGTCGCGCCGACAAACTATAATAAACAAAGATAGCGTAAGAAATACGGCGGTGTGAGTACATGCGCCGCACACAGATACGCCTGAGAGAATAAGAGAGAGAGAGAGAGCCGGTGTCTACAGCCGGTGCTCGCATAAATTCGAGCGCACATCTCCCGAGTACGTATACATACACATTCGTGTACACACGCACGCACACACACCCAGAGAGAGAGAGAGAGAGGGCCGCGCGAACGCAAACGGAGCATTCGTACGGGCGCGTGTTTACATAGGCTCGCTTGTTCGTGCGCGAGGAGACGACGACGACGCGAGAAATTTCGTCGCTACGGAATTTAGATGAAATTGCGCGAATTACTTGGGAGCCCGGGCGTACACACATATTTACGCTCGAGCACAAGCTCGTTCGCTCTCACTCGTTTGCCCGCGCCCAGGATACACACACGTCGTGTGCGCGGATATACGCTCGCGATGCTCACGTCGCCTTCGTCGCCCTCGTCGTGGTCGATTCCGTGCGCGAGAGATGACGCGAATGACAACGCGCGGATCCACGGATGTACGTGCGCGCATGTGTCGTGTCGCGTCTTGTGTCATGTACTTGCGCGAGAATTCTGAGCGTCCCGGCGCTTCGTCTTCTTCCCCGAGTGTGCTCCCGGGCGTGGAATGTATGAACGTGAAAAAAGAAAATGATATTTCGTAACAACGACGATGATGGAAGTGGCAGAGGGGAAGGGAGAAGGAGGTCGGAGAACCGCCGACTCTTTTCGCGGCACGGGCAAGAATCGCGGCGCCGAAGAGCGGCCGCAGAGAGGGCGGCGATCGCACCGCACATCGAGAACGGATTTTTCGCGATTCCCCGCGAAATTTGTACCGCGACGGGAATTATCGGTTTTCCATCGGGTCCCATTCACGGCCGGAGAACCGCGATTGGAAAACGCGTAACGCAGCGAATATTAATACACCGTTGAGTAAATGTACCTTACGCGCGACGTTAGATTAGCGTGATAACCGATAAGATTATGCGTATCGAATGTAACAGTAGCTCTCTGCCTCCTTCTCTCTCTCTCTCTCTCTTTGAATATCTAATGCAATTCGTAACGAGATACGTCCGGAGCGCAAAAAAAATAGAGAGGAAATAATGTAACGCTCACGCTTTTTTTTTCGTGTTTTGCCTCGCGCGTAACCGACTTTAGCTCGCTCGCCGGTGCGACCGTTAATGGAGATGTAATATTTAAATGCGCGACCGGCCTGGCGTTGCGTAATGAAATTATTAATAATAACGATCGCGCGCTGCGGTTCTCGTAGTTTCAACTGGTTATTAGATTTTAATCGCACTCTCTCGCGTTGAGCCGCGCCACGCCGTGCTGCGCTGCGTTGCGCTGCGCTGCAGCGCGCACACAGCGAGAGAGAGAGAGAGGAGGGAGTCCGGAGAGCGGGATTCCACCGGGCCCCGACAATTTTTTCCGGGTGCCCGCCGACAGGCCAACCCGCCATTTAAAAGTGATTTTCCCCCATGAGAACGGAACCTCGAATTATGCGAAATTACCCGCCGGTAGGTGTAAATAAATAAATGTCGGTACGCGTAACTGGTAACCCGTTATTACGTGTCGCATGGCTCGGCACCGTCACCGACGATCCTAACACCCTGCGCGCCCCTTTCTCCCTCTCCTTCCACCCCTCCCTCTCTCTCTCTATCTGTCCTTCCCTCCGGCCCTCCCGTTCTCTGCTCCGTGCGAATCTCACCCCGCTCGCTGGGAACCCACCACCCCGTTGCCTCGGCGGCGTAACACCGGTACACCGGTGGATGTCAATGCGGGGAATCACGCTAAGCTCGATTCTCTTCGGGCATTATCATCCTCGCGCCTGTACGCGTCCAACCGCTCGTCGACGGGTCCATTAATAGCTACAGTTATCGTTACACACGATGTTCGAGTCGTATTAGCGAATAACCACGCGCGGCCGGCTCTTCGCCGATCGGAACCACGTCGAACACCGTCGAAGAACCGGCGGATCCTTCTTTCGCCCTCCTTCTCTCTCTAGCGGACGACGGTCTTCGGGAGCGGCGGTAGGTCGTAAATTCGGTTTTTGCGAGAGCCGCTGGAAAAATATATATTCCCATATATTCCGCATTATATTCGGGAATCTCGGGAGAACGACTGGGTACCGGCGAGGCCGGGACTCCTCAGCGCGCGCGATGCGTGCGCGATGTACGGAGCGCGCGCGCGCTCGCGTATGAAAGACGGCGAATCCGCAACCCTCGTAATACGAGTCGTCGTAAAGTAGCATTCTCTTGTAAGTCCTTCTGTCGGTCCGCCGGCTACCATCTACGGCTTTCTATTATGCATGCGTCCCTTATTGGCAGTAAACGCGCTCACCCTCCTTCGACTTCGCCGCCGTCACCATCGCGGCCCTCGCCGCCCTACTCACTCCCCGGTATTCGGAATTACGGTCGTAAGCATATTTCTAATTATAACATCGCGAGGAAAGACCACCATGGACAGACGGAGAATTCCATAAATTATGTAGGACCCGAGACTAACGCCCGAGCGTTTTGCCGGTAGTAAGAACCAACCCTACTTTCTTGCCGAGGGACGCACTGATGAACGAGGGGTGGGCGTTCGCGACGCGGAAGTCTACAGCCCTTTTAAAGCGATTTATAGGTAGTCGCATCGCGGCGCAACATCGCCGATAGTTAACGCTACTTTGCGCAAAAAAAGAGACAGAGAGGGGGAGGGAAGAGAAAGAAAAGAAAAGGATTAAACGTTCTAAGCGTTATAAAGATTAAAAAGTAACGCAGTTGGTAACCGACATATCTCACACGCGCTATCTTGTAAAAGCGGATTTAATTAAAAAAGTACAAGCGGATTTAATTAAAAAGAAACGTTGTGTTTAACGAACGGGAGCGAAAAAAAAAAAGAGATCGCCGGGACTAAAAGCGAGTATGTAAGCAGCGTAATAAACGAAAAAATGTGAATTGAAAACCGCGCGTTCGTATTCATGGCGACGTTAAATGAACATTGTGGCGCGATCGAGCGGAAAGTTGATTCGAGTGGCGTTATTAATGCCGCAGCACGCTCGCTCGCTCGCTTGTTCGTTCGCGCGCCCGCGCGTCCATGTCCGCATCCGCGCTTAATTCGATAACGTGCGGTGCCTTTAAATTTTGATTTGTCATAACGAGAATTAACGTCCGCGTAAATACGTTCGTCATCGGCCGTGCGTCAATTCGCCGGCGGTTCGCGCGCGCGGTTACGGCGCGATACGCGCGCGATTCCAGCCGCCAGCAATTTGGCATCGAGAATGGTCCATAGTCATTAAATGGGTCGTACGTGTTAACGATTATGTTTTCGGCTATAATCATCCGATCGATTGTACCGATCGTCGAAGTAATAAAGCGTGATAGGGAAAGAGAGAGAGAGAGAGAGAGGGATGGGGGGACTGTGAGAGAAGAAGGGAGAAAGCGTACCATGCCTGGGATGCACATGCATGCCGATGACAATGACGATGGCGCGACCGTAATTGCTGGTCGCCCGGGTCGCCGTAACTTCTGCGGTCATCGATGATCCCCGTTCAATAATCGTATTTTTCGCGACGGTCCTTGTCGATCGGAGCGCGCCGTGCTCCGCTACAGCCCTGCGCGCGTTTTACGAACCGTATGAATATTCTTGTTACGTATTTGCAATTTAAAGGAAATATCTCCTGTGGTTGTGTATATATATATATATATATATATATATATATATATATATACACGCGTACATATATATATATGTACGCGTGGTAATCAACTTATTGGTATCGGCGAACATAACTCGATTAATAAACGCGACTCGGTTTCGACAGGAGTCCTTTTTTCCGGAGAGCGGCGCAACGAAGGGGAGCTGGCCGGGATATTTCGCCGGCACCTCTCGGCCTTAAAGCCCTCTCCAATCTCATAATCTATCCGGAATTCGAGAGCGAGAGGCCTCGCTTTATCGACAGGCCCGATCTCGCGATTACGGCATTCGAGCAATTCGCACGCGCGAAACGGGGAGGGGGGAGGGATCCGTGGCGCGGGACGAGGGAAATCGCGGAGATCGGAAAACGGGCGGGTGAGACGCGAGGGCGAGCTAAGACGTTCGCGGTTTCGCGCAAGAGGCCGACGGAGGTCCTTCGCCGTAATTACGTTAACCGCAACCGCCAAACACCACTACCGGCACGAGAGGGTCCCAAAGTGCCCTAACCCGCTCGAACCTACCACTTCGTCCTACCCTTACAACCGTTCACCGTCGAATTAGAGACGCGCACGCTGCCCGGCCGCCGCTCGTGGAAATCGCGGGTTAACCAGAATTACGCGCGCTCGCGCGTATCGCTCCTGCAATTTATTCGCAATGTTCTAAATTAAAACATAGTTCACCGGCCCCCCCTCCCCCGTCCCGTACCCCTAGCATTTTACCGACGAAGGTACGCACGAAGGGATGCAGTTAGCTTATAATTCGCGAGACGTCGTTGCGAGGGGATCGTTGAGAGCGCGGCGGATTTAGTCGATCTCGTCTTTCCTTCTCTTTCTCTCTCTCTCCCTCTCATCCTCCTCACCCCCGTGATAACAGCGGGCCGGACACGGAAACAAGAATACACACGCGCAAACACGCTCTCGTCTACGAGCGAGTCTGCCTATTGACTATTTCAAGAGGGTTGGAAACCGGCCGGAGGACGAAACCCCGACCGGCCGCAGCCGCCGCACGCCGGAAACACATCTCTACGCGCACATTGAATTAGTAATAGCGGCGGTCTTAGAGCCGAAGGGACTTGTAAGCTGTAATTGCATTAATCGCGGTGATATTTTGGGCTCAGGTGCCTTCGCGCCCGCTACGGCTCGTTAATAGCTACCATTATCGTTCCTGCTCCTGACGTAGGACGAACTGCTCGCTGCACTCGAAACTCTCCGCCTGTCCCGAACTTTCGAGATGAACACCCGTGAACCGCTTTGACGGTTAGACTCCTCGACGGAGCACCGGCGAAGCTCGTCGCAGAGGAGACTCCCGGCAGGACACGCGATTGAAATATCGGCGAAGCCGTTACCCCGTCACAACACCCCCTCCCCCCTCTTCGGTTGCTATTCATGGTCAAATTTTATATTTATATTCAAGACCGTTTCAAGTTCATCTTCAGATGCTGTACGGCTTGTTTCATTGGCTACGAAGCATCTGGGACTGAACTTAAGGCAGCCTTTGCACACGAAGAGAAATTTTGCTAGAATAGCAAATGCTTGTCGATATAGTGACTTTTTTGAACTTTATGATATGGTTTAACCGTTTTGCAATAAAGAAGGCTGCGATGAAAGAAATGAGAAGAAAGAATCTACAAGTGGGTAAAAATTATCCACGGTACATATAGCGTCAAATGCAAGATCCGAGCGTGAATATCGGCCATTGCGATCGCGCTCGACGTCCCCCGCTCGTGACTTTCGGCCCGTGTCGCATCCGGTCGGTGCCGAAGTAATTCGCGCCCGTCAAAACTCAGCCGCCGATTACACGTGTGTTTACGAGGGAAGAAGGTTCATCGATCTGCACCCGGTACTCTCGGGCCCATGCGATCGAGAACGGCGGAGAGGAGCTTTCGTGCCGCGAATCACGAAACGATATTATCTCGCCCTCGATCGTCGACGACGCGTCCACTCGCGTTGGGACGATCGAGGGAGAGGAGAGACGGAGAGAGAGAGAGAGGAAAAGGGAGGAGGCACCGGGGAGAGAATATGCGCTCGCGCCTCCCCCCTATATATGTGCGCTCGCGCGCGGCCGCCTGTGTGTGTATGCGCGCGCGCGCACGACAGAGGACAGGTTACGACGAAACATTAATCTCTCGCGGTGGCAATATCGGGCCGATGATATTCGAGGCACGAGTATTATACGAGGCGGTGTCATTAGTTCGCGGTGTGTGCGTGCGGCCGAAGCACAGAGCGAGCGGCGCTAAGCGAGCGTTTGTGAAGGTGGCACGGTCGCGTCCCTGTACGTACGTGCGCGCCCACGTACATGTGCCTTTTCGCGCGCGCGTTCGCCCGGTGTTGGACGGTAGTATCGATATGCAGGACCGTGATAATCGATTGCCGCATTCCTCGAGACGGAGCGACGTTGCGCGCTTTGAATACGCCAGAGGGGCTCGATCGTGCACGACGCATACGAAGCGCGCGCTGCAGAACGTCTCTCTTCTGCATCCCTCTCTGTTCGTCACGCAGCCGTTCACACGTGCGAGAGATCCAGCGCCCACGCGATCCGCTGCCGGACAGAGAAAGAGAGAGAGAGAGATCTCTCGAGCTTCTCCGCCCGCCTCCGCCTGCTCCTCGTCCTCGCTCGCTCGCTCGCTCGAGGCCGATCTCGAAAATTGCTTTTTCATCTCGCCCCGTGCGCGAATTCGTCACGAGCCACCCGATATCCGCGGTATCCGACGGGTATCGGCGCGATCGGCTGTATCGGAAGGGAGCGACCTACCGGATTTTTGCTCACTTGACCGGGATCGCGCGCCGTTACCGAGCCGCGTCACCGGTTAGATATACCGCCGACGCGCGGTCGATATCTCCTCCTTCGTCTAGATTCGATCCGCGCGATGACGCGAAAGATGCTCACCCGCCAAGCGCACGATGATGACGCGTCATCCCGCGTATTCAACCAACAGCTGTCATTTCGCGAATGTAGTCGTGCGAGCTGCAGGAAGGGTTCTGGCTCCTCTCTCTCTCTCTCTCTCACACTGATTCTCTCATCTCCCTTCTCTACCTCTCTCGTTTTCTCTCTCTCGCGCTGTGCGTTCGCGCTCGCTCGCCGCCCTACACAGCACCCTACACTACACCCTTGCACCCTCTCTCTCTCACGGCTCGGTTATTGTTCACGTTAATTGATGCGTTATGTTTGATGCCGTTGTGATAGCCATTGTACGCGGGGTGTCCACTGATAACTGAGTTACCGACTGCGGCGGCCGGAGTGCACTCAAACCTAATTATCTCGGCCCAACTGCGACTGCCGCATTGCGTTGCTGCCGTTCGTCCCCGGAGTCATGCGCGAGCGTTTCCGTGATGTCGATGACTGGTCCGCGTCGAAAATCCCGCATCGCCGCGCGCGCTTCCCGACGCGAAATTCGCACGTGAGAGCCGCCACGATAGGGAGAGAGAGAGAGAGAGAGCCGGAGTCGATAAATCAATCCCGAGGTGGGTCTCTCGCGAGCGAAATTAATGACACCGTCGGACGTCATTAAGGCGGGAATTTCCTCGGCGGAGGCTGAGGGGAAACTTCGGCGCGATTATTCCATCGCGCGCGAGAGGGGAGGGAGAGTCGGGTTCTTTTATACCGGAAGCTACCGGTGTAAAGAGTACGGAAGGACGCAGGGGGCAGGAAAGAAGGGGGGGAGGGTACGAAGGGACGTGCGCCCGAAACAAAGAACAAAGCCTCTTCCTTCTCTCGTGGCGCTCGCGGCGTGATTAGACGGGTCTTCCAATTAACTGGTCGAAGGTGCTTTTGGGTGCAACCTCGTCGTAAACTCGGCTTCTTTACGCGCGCGATCGCGAACGAGCCCGCCCGACAGCCGGCGAACGGAAGCTCGCCACGATAAATTCCGAAAATCAATTCCGCCGCAAACGAGTCGTCTCTTCGGATCCTCGCGCGCGCGCGCGCCTTCAACCTCCGAGAGCGAGGTGAAACACCATCCCCGCGTGTCCTCCCGACGACGAGGCCGAAGAAATATTCGCCGGTCGGTCTCTCTCGTCGCCGGCGAGAACGAAGCGGCACCCAGAAAGCCCCTCTCGCTCGGTGGGCTTTTTTCGGCGGCCCCTTTAACGAAGAATCCCACCCACCCCCCCC
>NW_014555128.1:108877-132169 GCF_001313825.1 Dinoponera quadriceps | reverse complement strand
CCCCCCCCCCGGCGCGTCTCTTTATTGTCCGGCGGAATTTACGATCGACAGCGAGAGTCGCGAGCTCCTCGGGATAATTCGATCGCCGCGGAGACGCGTCCCCACCTCGAAAAATCTCTCTCCTTTTCGGCACGTCGGAGATCAGCGGCGGCGTCGGCCAGTCGAAAATGAAGTTTTCGCCGTGCATTCGGCGAGCATGCGTCCGGTAAAACGTCACGGGGAAAAGTATTTCAAACCCAACAGAAGCGGCCGCGCAGTTCGCTGGAAGTTGATGATGGCCCGCTCGAAACGTTCGGAAGGAACGGGCGGCCTTCATAATCAGCTGCCTCTCAACTCGCTGGAAAACTTTTCCGGTCGCTTCCTTTTCGACCGGGCAAGCACACTGCGCGAAGAACGAAAGGTCGCCTCGCAATTTCGAAGTTCCCGGTCGCCCCGGCACGGCGTCGCTCGCGAGCCTCGCGACGACGGGACATCGCGCCGACCGCGATCCCCCGTCCAGCGAAGAGGCAGCCTTCCGTCGCGAAACGGCGAAAAATATTTATCGAGGAAATAGCCAATTTCTCGTTATAACCCTCCGTTCCCGCCCGCGAAGCTTCCATTCCGACGACAATACTTTCCACGCCCGTGGCTCGCGCAGAGTCCTTCTCGCTCTCTCTCTCTTTTTCTTTCTCGTCTTTTTCCTCTCCCTTCCTTCCGTCTCCTCCCCATCGCCGTGTCCGCACACATATCGCAGAAAATTACATTTTGTCGGTTGTAAAGGGAACGTCGTAAAAATCGTAACGCCGGCGACGCTGACTGCGGTGCACGCCGGACGAAATTGCACCGGCCCTCCGCCTATCTGTTGGCCATCAACATTGCCCCGCGCTTGATAGACCCTTTGTAAAACGTCATTCTACGGGCTTTTATACTCTTGCTTCTAGGCGGACAACCCGGACGAGTAGCTCTCTCTTGCCGATCTCCTCGTAGCGCGCGTACCTACCTACCTACCGCTCGCTTCTGCGCGACGCGAAAAAGATGGTTGAGCGCGGCACGAGTTGATGTTTAACTACGAGCTGTTACTTTTAACTCCCTCCGCAAAACGAACGTAAGAACCGTGGGCGAATTTACCGTGGGGAACGACGAACAATTTTTCAGCGCGATTTTTCCCCACGACGCGATTCTCTTCGATTACGCGAGGGACGCTCGTTAAAATCGCTGATTGCGAGCGAGCTCGCGGGTTCGAGGGCCAGCTTCGAGGAAATTGTTCGCGTCGTCACGGAATCAGGAGAGAGATCGCGATACTGACCGCACGCTCGCACGGTCCACCCGTGTCGTCTGTGTCGCCGGCGACGGCAAAGCCCCGTAATTAAACTCCGGGAACGTCTTAGACGCGGAGCGTACTTAACAGGCGAGGCTTACTACTCCCTCTCCCCCTCTGCCGGTTTTCGCCCGGTCGAGGGATCCGCAGACCTTTGCGCGTAAAGGGGATCTCTCTCCGGTTCCCGGGTGGAAAAGCAGCGAGAGAGAAGAGCGACTCCGAGCGGAAAGGGATCGGGAGCGTTTCCTGCTATCTCCGTCCTTTCGCCGGGCGTTGATGGATTTTCCTCTCCCCTCTGGCCCCTTCCTTCGAACTAGAACCCGGCTGGCCTGAACGAACGGCCAGTTTCGACTTGAACTACGGATCTAGTTTCCGACGCCCGGCGCGTGTGGAGGTAAAGAGAGAAGTGAGGGAGAAACGGCGGGAGATAGAACCGGGCGAAGGAGTTAGAATAGAAGGGAGGAAGTCGAAGCCGGCTTCCATCCATAATGGCATAGTCTCTTCTGGGTCCCACAAGTTGGCGAACTCGCATATTACCGGACGATACCGTCGTCAGCTTCCGAGATGCCCGAGAAGCCCCCGCGTATCTTTTCGCAATGTCGGATTAATGCATCGACAATTATTCGTGTAGAAATTGTATGTGCACAGACGTTTGATCGTAACAGTAAGAACGATGGGCAAATGAGAGCCATCGCTGGATGTTGGCCATGAAATTTTGAAATCTTAACGGGAGAGTTAAATTGTCCGGCGGTGTAACCGTGCAGGATTATTTTTCTATAGACTTTCGACGTATACAGTAAACAATTTTGCGTTAAATTGTGCTAAATGTTAAAAATTTAACACAACAATTTTAACAAAGACCGATAGTAACACAAGTACAAAATGTTTTTTATTATGTACGAATAATACTATAAGGCTGTTCCAACACCGATGTTCTTAATATGAGAGATTCCTTAGGACATTCTAAGACGAAAATTCGAATACAATAATGTTGAAGTATCAATCATATCCTCCATTGATTTTCATCGATAGATTACGAGCGATCGAAAAAGCAGGGCTTTCCATGAGCGAAACTTCGAACGACTGAATGAATAACAAAATTATTTTCTTCGATCAATTTCAAGTGGACTTTACTTTTACAAAAGTTTACTTTAAGTTTTAGTCACCAAGATATGTTATGTTGAAAATTCAAAAGTCGCTTGAATAAGGACCTGTCTCGACATCTTCATACTTGAACTTTCGTCTTAGAATGTCCTAGAGAATCTATCATGTTAAGTATCTACGTTGGTTCTGGGACATCCCGGTAACCGTCATTTCCACGTCGAACCGACCCTCTTAATTCGCAATTAATATTCATACTAATTAATACCCCTTAAATATTCTCCTGGAATTTGTAGAAATTTATAAGTCTCGCGAAAAATACTGCCTCAGCCAGGAAATGAATCTGAATCTTCCTCACGGTCAAAATAATAAAAAAAATCCCCTATATTTCGCGAAGTTTACCTGAAACAAGTGTTTCATTGAGAAACGCCGAACCGTCACGAAAACGCAATAACGATATTGGGTTTCGGTGTATATCGGAAGATATTCGGGAAAGCAGAGGTCGTGGATGAACGTGGCACATCGTGACGGTTCCCGGCGCGTAGCCGATCTAACGAGGATTTAGAATAGCAGGTGCGAGGCTATCACAGGGCTTAGGAACTAATAGAGACGTATTCGCGCGAAGGAGTGGGTCCCGGTACCCGGGGATCCGCCCTAAGTCGTTGCCGCGACGGCGTTTACGTTATCGGAGCGTGCTCGCAGGATTGATTCGTCGGTGTGTTCGTCGATTGCCGGGAAAGGTGGCGGCGGGAAAGGCCCCTCGAGAGAAGTAATAAAGTAATGGCCGCGTCTTCCTACGCGCGCGGCGCGGCTCGCCTTCTTTTCCGCCGATAGAGACAGAGAGAGCCGCAAAATAACGCTCAGGTAGAGACGGTGCTCATTCACGACGGCGACGCGACGGTTTCACGTTCCAAAGCGAGACACCTTTGCGCTCACGTTCCAATGGAGACTCGACTCGGTCTCGCTTCTCCTCTTTTCGCCTCTGCTCACCCCCTCGCCTAGCTTCGCGTGTCAGACTCCGACGTTCCTCCGTAAGTGTCTACCGCGTTCGCTTTTCGAGCGCGCCATGGTAGCGGCTTTCAGGTGCGAGACCCTCTCGACGGCGACACCTCCGCCGATCGCCGGCCGCTCCGTTTCACAAACGAACTCGGCCTCTCTCCTCTTTGAATTCGAGACACCCGCCGCGCGTACAAAGTTGGCTACCGCTGATTGTAATTACTCAGCCCTCTCGGTTAACGAGACATTGGCCCGCCGCCGTCCGACGCAGTATGATGGATCGCTCGCTATGCGAACACGGTGACGAAAATCGTCCCTCCGCTTCTTCCGTGTAAATTCACCCCTTGTTTTCCGAGTGAAGAGCGCGCCGGCGGGAAAAGAAGAGAATTCATTAAGCCCGGAATTCCCGGGCCTCTATCAATAAGAGGATCGGAATGTGGATACATCTAATTAATTGGACAATCGATAACGCGTCACTCGACTGCGAGAGTCGTCCTCGACGCGCGGCGATACACAATAGATAATTGGCGCGTCCGCGACCAACACGGATCGATTTTCTACCGAACGTGTCTTGACGGCGCGGCGGCATTAAAGGGGTAAGGCCGTGCGGTAATTCGGTGTCGGGCAAATATTAATAACTGTGGTGGGGGCGACGACTCGCGTGGATTCAAAGAGAGCGAGCGAGCGAGCGGGGCGGGCCGACGACGCCGACTCCGCGAGGGTGAGCCCGTCGAACCGGTTATACTTGAGAGCAAATACATAATGCCTCGATGATTTTCCCGCCCGGAGGGAAGAGCCGAGACCCGTGATTGAAATTTGGAAACTCGCTTTGACACAATTACCCGAACCGTTCTGCTCCGAAGACGCCACCGTGCCGGTTAGCTCTCTTCTCCTCCCGAAAAAGATATTACTCGATCTTTCGCGAGAGAATTGCTCCCCCCCCCCTCTCTCTCTCTCTTCCATTCGACGTCGTAACATCGCGGCGAATTGCGTTTATATCGCTCCCGTAATGGATGCGTGGCGAAGGCCATCCGGTCATCCGGATTAGCGCGACGACAGCTGTCGAACGTCCAGCGCGATCGATAGGCGCACGTGAAGGCAAGGGGTGAATCGGCCCTTCGCGAAATTCCACGGAATTCGTTACGAGAGAGGAAGCCCCCGAGGTGCGTGTCGTGCGAGAGAAGCCTTTCTCATCCCGATCGCCTCCGGAGAATCCTCGTACAGCGGACGTATTCATCGCGCATCCTGCGTCCGCATTAATGCTCGACGCTGCGCGCGAAATAAGAACGAGCTAGTCGTAACATCCGCTGTCGCCGGTTCGTTCTCCCTTTCGGATGACAATTAAAAACTCGGTTCGGCGAATTGATTACGCCGCGCGTCGGGCGTAATCGAGGCGAATGCAGGAGATGCGCGTTGTTTGCGAAGTTAAATCGACGCGATAGAGGGGGCGCGGATTTCACCACCTTCAATTTAACTTGATTACATCCTTCCCCCGAGATATATGTGTACGATCGTAACTGGACGGTACGATGATTCTTGTTATTTGCTAATACCGGGATACTGTTACGCGGGAAATATTCTAGGCGTGCGTAAATCTTTATCAATCTATTTATCCCGCTATCTAGTCATCGATTCAGCCGATCTATCCCCTCGCGCTCCCCCTGTCCCCTCCTTACCTCACGCTCGCCCAGGTCGAGGTGGCCGATACGGATCTAGCTATACGCAAACAATGTACCCGTGGCAATATTATCTGGGCAGATTGTACCGAGGCATTCGTGGCTACAGGCACGAAACGTAAAACGATTCGTCTTCTTCGATATCTCTCGCCGGCCACGCGTGTAACGCGATACCGTATACCTGGTGCACGACCGAGATGCCGATCGCCGGGGAGGTCGCCCGTCTTCCACCTGCCATAATTTCGTAGATCCCCTCCTCCCCGTCGTCATCATCATCGTCGTCGTCGTCTCTTCGCGGTGCCCTCTTGAATTTCAAAACGCGCCATCGCCGTCCAGGCGGAGGGGCTACGGAAAGAACTCGATATCGAATTCCGATCTGGCGCAGACGGAAAGAAACGTTCGCGCGAATCGACGGGAAATAATCGACGACGATAGGTGGAAACGACGGCGACGCGCACTGCTGCTCTCGAATACGCTGCAATCTACTCGGAGGCGCAGAGATAGATAGAGAGAAAGAGAAGGGTCGCACGAAAGATAAATAACGGGACGAGCAGCGAGAATGGAAATGGAACGTAAAGCTCTCTCTCTCTCTCTCTCTCTCTCTCTCTTTTCGCTGTGGGTAGGAGGAGCGAATGGGAATCCTTTCAGAGTCGTGGTCGCCGCTGCGTCGCGCGGCGTCGCGCAAGGGTTGAAATTCCCTTTGCTGGATGTTTAATGCGGCAATCTAGGGGCGTGATAAAGTGCCAAACGAATGCCGAAAGGGAATCGCGAAGTGAGCGCCTACCGGCACGGTCGGTACACCGCTAAACGCTGGTACAATGCTGGCACAAGCTATTACATTGTATAAACACAGCTCTCAGCGGCAAGAGGCGGGCGAGCCACTTCAGAAATTGAAACGCAGTGAGAGAAAACTGTGGCTGCTGCACTCGGCGATTGAAACCACGACCCAACCCTTCCGGTACTTTTTCCCTCTATATGTTTCTCTCTTTATCTCTCATTTTTTTCTCTATTTCTCTCTCTCTTTCTCTCTCTCTTTTTCCCTCTCTTTGCGTCTCCCTCCCACCTTCTCTTTCGTCCTTCCTCCCTCTTTCCCGTCTCTTTCTTTCTCTCAATTTTTTTCTCTTTTCCGACGAGAAGACCACAAAGATTTCGTTCCCTTTGCGGCAGCACTTGAAAGAACTCTCCGTAATCTTTCGCTTCCTTCCTTTTCGGTACGGCCGGTCTGTTCTCTAGTGCAATAGACGGCTCCTCGCCACGAAAAAGTCACGCAACGCAAGCCCGCGCGCTTCCTTTCCTTCGTTCCTTTAACAATTATTTCACGAAAAACACGGAAGGCGCGTAGTTTCGCGTTCGAATTATCGCGAGCCCAGAAAATTGCCGAACTTCCGCCCGAAAATTCATGAGGACGCAGGTTTCCGAACGATTTGAGAAATAATGTAAATTCCGAAGCCCTTTCGTTCGAAATACCCTTTATCCCCCTCATTCTCCTTCTCTCTGTCTGTCTCTTTTTCTCTTTTTTTTTTTTTAATTATTAATTCTCCTTCTTTTCGCCATTCAATCCATGGAAGTAGCGTTTACAGTGTATCATTCTTATATATTCAGTAACTCTCATTGTTTGCACCATCGCAGGAAATTATATACATATAGTTTTTGCGTTCGTACTGTTTATAATATGTGATTTGATTGAATGCCAAGTGGAAGTAGATGCCAAGACACGTAAAACTCTCTCTCTCTCTCTCTCTCTTATTCTTTCTTCCGCCCCTCTCTCCTTCTCCTCTCTTCGAGCTCTTATTTTTCCGCTTTTTGAATCCCGCGCCGGTGGAAGAGAAGAATAACGTTCTTTGCATACTCGGATTAAAAGGCAAACAGTCCTTCGCCTAGTAGCGCGGGGATATGCGTGCCCGTTGAAAGGAAATTTATGGGAATTAATATTGGCTCCCTGGGGAGAAGGGGGCCGGGTGGTTCTAGATGTCTCGGGGACTCGTGGAATGCGACTTTCCGGCATACATCGGAGGGAACTTTAAGAATTTAATTCCTACGCGCCCGCGCTCTCTTTCTCTCGTCTCGCTTCTCCGCTCTTCCCCCTTCTCTCTCTCTCTCTTACCATCGAGTCTTCGCGCAGAGCGAAGAGAAACACACGCGCGGAACTTTCAACGTCTTACATGCTCGCCGTCGAAACGATACTCCAGCCGGAGCTCCACGGCATAATTTCATTCGCCGCGCGATCTCGACCCGCCTTTAGTTCCCTTCTTTTCTTCTCCCGTGACACAAAAGAGTTCGCTCTCTTACGTTTACGTCGCCGTTGGATTCGCATTGTTTTCGGCCGCGACGAGAAATTATCCAACCGTATCTGAACTCACCTCCGGGGGGAAATGCGTTCGCGACAGTTTCGCTTACACCCTCCGTCGCGTTTTTCTACAGCTGTTCGCAGCGTCCTGTTTTTCTGCATTACATTGTTAATCTTCTAATAGTAAGGTTGAGATCGGATCCGACCCTGTGCACTGTTTCGTTCACTTTTCACCTAATTAATGTATAAAATATGTAAGAAAAAAAGTAAGTAAAACATAAAATTTCTTCCTCTGTTTATTTATAGATGAAAAAAATACAATAAAATTTCGCAACTAATTTTAAAAAATTGCAGTAAAACGCTTTGACGTTCTGAAAATACACCTTGCCATTAGAGGGTTAAAATATACAAGCTGAGAATCAACGCGGTCCGTCACGTTACGTTTCGTACGATTTTGCGCCGGCGGAAAAACAGAAAGCGAACTTCGCGTCACGGGAAGGCGGCAGCCGGCTTCCCGGGGCCTTCGTTCCCTATGACGTGGCGGAAAAATCTTCTCCGCGTTTATATCTCCAGGAAGGACGCGTATCGTTTCTATCGCGGCCGCCCGTATTCGTATCGTCACGCAGCCGAGAACGACTGCGCGATGACAAAAAATCACCATTAAGCGCCGTCATACGTCTCCCCGGGGATGGACCCTACATCATACAGACGGCTGCGGTGGAGGAGGAGGGAGAGCAGGGAGGAGGTATTAAACGTACAAACGCGATAAGCTAAAACACTTCTCGTCGATGCCTCTCCACGGGGTCTCTCCCCATGTCCCCTCGATACACTCTCCCCATTGCGCGTCTGTTTTCTTTTTTCCTATCCTTTTTTTGATATTTAGGGAAAAATGCCCCGGAAAAATGAAACGTCATCGTCGACTCGCTGCGCGACCACGTGCGCCGACTACGAAATAGACGAGGAAAACAATGGGGAGCGCGCACCACGTCAGCAGGGAGGCGTCCGCGTTCTTTCCCGACGAGGAAAAAACGAGCCGTGGCTTTTAGTTGAATAAACAGAGCGCGCATGGATATCGCCGTAATCTATGCACGCCGTGGCCGTATCGCCGGTGAATCGATATCAATTAAACCGCGGCGGCGTTATCGGCGGCGTATCGTCGAACGGGTCCGCCATGTGAACTACGGGAAAAGATTTCCTCTCATTTCGATCGCGCCAGATCGTCGTCCTCCCGTGTAAACCCCGGCGGAGATCGCGCGTCGGATAAGCGCGCGGAATTCGCCCGCGAATTGTAATTATCTGTGGCTTCGAATAAAAGGCTCACGATGTCGGACGTGTAATCGCGACGGATTAAAATCACGCGAAAGGAAAGAAAACGACGGTGTATACATATACATATATATATATATATATTGAGAGAGATTTAGGTGAGGTCGTCCATCGGCCCTCGCGTACAGCACGTCCCGTTTGACGGCCGTTTAAAGAATAACCGGGCATTAGAAGTCGGTCCCGATCGTCTTATTTTATCGACTCGGGCCGTGATTATGGCGATAACCATCTAACTAGTGTTTTTCGGACTCAGCATCGCCGCCGCAACCACTACCACCACAACCATCACTACCACAGGTTCTCTCTGCCATCTCGGCATCACCACCATTATCACCACCACCACCATACCCGGACACAGTAAACACGATCCGTTTGATTCGACTATCATCCCTTTCGTCCCTCCGTCCGCCTACGCCCCCCTTGGCCCTTCGCCTCGCCCACTGTTTCCGTGCCGCTTATTTTCTGCCAGAAAGCAATATCCGTTATGGCCAATAAACGCAACCGTACCGAAGTAACCGACGACCGTTCGTCTGTACGTCGAATGTCCACCCGGGGGAACCGTGCCCCTTTCGGAGGAACGGTATCGCTCACCTTCATCGCGCGGGATTAATGAGGAAATTCAATCGATCGGTTAGTATGCGAAACGTAAATCAAAAATGAAGAATCCGACAGCGGTATCGATTCCTGAGCCGACGAGGATAAGTCTGTTTTCTGTTCCCGAACTAGGTGGCATTTCTTATCGTTGGAGTGAGACAAGTATATAACTTAGCGTTAAAGAGAAGAGGAACGAAGTTCCTCCGGTGCAGCCCTTAGTTCAGGAACAGAAAACAGACCCGATATCGCGACACGAAGGTGCAACGTGCCGTTTATCTTTTCCCTCCGAGAATATTTTGTAAAATCGCAGAGTAAGATATCTTAGATATCCCAACTGTGACGTAACTTCTGAGAAACTTCTAGCTAACTTCCTCAGTTCCTCAGTTTCAACGTCCTCGGATTGTCTTTCGTAATTATCGCGCGCGTCGCTTCGCAGCTTCGAAATGGACCGAGAAAGAGGGGTTCTTTTTTCTCGGGATCGCCGAGATTTGCGGAGGTGTAGACTCGCGCGTAATGTTCTCGCCCTTCACCGAGGGAGGGTCGGCACCCTCGCGCATCGCGTTCTACCCCGTATCGGCGGCCGTACTCGGCGGCGCTTTCCTCCTAGTCTACCGCGGCGGAGCGGAGCACATAATCCTGATATCTGTCGGTTTTCGGGCAATAAAACACGCGTCCCATACAGACGGAACCCCCCGAGAATCGCTACTGCTTCCGGCTGATAAAGAAACGCACGGCGAGATACGCGGAGAAACGTGTGCGCGGCGCACGGCCGATGTCATCGGCTGCCGCCATTCTGCCGCGGATCGGCAATCGAACGGGAGGAACATTGACGCGAAACGACCGATGGTTTCGTCCATTTTTAGAAAATCGAGTTTAGTGCCTGGCTTTTACTAGTCAAATGCTGATGAAAGAAAAATTATTTCAGAAAGCAGAGGAAAATAATGGGAAAATTAGTGTATCTGTGAGATACATTGCGACCATTCATAGGTGAAAAATATCCCGACTAACGGCGGGTTAAAGTATTGATATCGTAACGTGAAATTCGTGGTTCCAATACTGAATTGGTCAGTCTCCGCACGGGAAAAAAATTCGGTTGAATTCATCAGACTCTGAACGAACCAAACGCGTTTTGGCAGAAGGAAACAGAATTTCTGGTTACAAGAACCGAATTCGCGTCATAAGAATCAGAAATTCCTGTTTCCTTCAACCGAAACGCGTTTGGTTCGTTCGCTCTGTCTGGTAAATTCAATCAAATTTTTCTTTTCCGCGCAGTACTGACCGAATGCGTACGATTCTTACGCAGGCAGGGTCGCGGAAAAGTTCGAAAGTTGGGCAAAGATTCGCCGGAGACTCGGCGTGAATTAAAATTCGAAGACAAGCCGCGGAGGTAAGACGAGATCCCGGCGTGGGATGCGCCGTTGGTTAGATCGTTATCCGCTCGTCTATCATTGAAAATTACGCTTATCGTGACGATGACCGCGAATGTCCGACACCTCTCGTCCCCCTCCCGCTCACGCACACCGCAAATATCCTCGTGGAGAATAAATGCACGACGTGCCCGGCGCGTTCACGGGGACGAGGGCGATCTTTAGATCGCGACATTACAGTATCGAGTCGCCACAGCGCGCGCGAGCAATGCGCTTTTCGAAATTATTGACCGTCTTGGGACGGCCTACCTAAGGCCGAGAGACCTCCCTCTTCGGGACCGTGAGTACTTATCGGGCGGATCGGAGCGCTCAAAAGATCCGCTCGGTGGCCGCGAGGCAAACGCCCAGGTTCGGCTATTACGTTTCTGCATACGGGAGAGAACCCGGTAACCAGATCGGGGGATCTCGAATGACCCGCGCGCCGCTCACCCGGGGAGTAAATATTTTCATATTACTTTACCCGTGTAATTCAAGCGTCGCAAATCTGCACGCGGCCCGATAAGTTTCAGCCCGGCTTCTTCTTCGCCGGGGCGGAAGTCGAGAGACTGTACATCCGTTCCCCGTCGACAACCAGACCGACCGGATGGCTGCCGATCGCGAACGTATCGCGTTGACGAGTTTTCGCTCAATCTATCTATCTATCTATCTATCTATTTATCTCCATATCTCTCTGCTCACGTCTCTTTCTTTCTTTCAACGGCAACGTGAAACATTATAAACGCGGCAAACAAAATCGCAGCGCGCCGTTAAGCGGACGAAGCCCGATAAAGTACACGGCGGATGTTAATAGGATAAATTAGTTTATCCTACGAAAACATCCCGGCGAGATGAAACAGAACTGCCGCGTCTCTCTCTCTCCCTCTCTCTCTCGACGCGCGATAGATTCGGCCTCGGGCGTTCGCCGACTCTATCCAAGACGCGGCGGATTTTCCTGTGAGTATCGCCGGATGCCACCACCACCAACCCATCACTGTTACCGCCGCCACTAACCCTCATCGACGTATCGGATAAAAGAATAATACGCAAAAGCGAAAAAGCTTTCGACTTTACGACGGTTTATATACCGCGGAGGGAATCGGGGCGGACTCGGAAAATGGAAGGGAAGCGGATAAGACGGCTGACCCTCTCGGGATGTTTCCACTCGCAAACTGGATTCCGATGACCGATCTCCATTTCCATATGGGTCGCGGAGGGTGGCGAGCCGCCAAGAAGTTGTCACCGGGAAATTGATATTTGAACGAGGCCACAGCCCCAACAATATACGTGTGAAGGGTGGTTGTGAGTGAGTGAGTGAGAGAGAGAGAGAGAGAGGGAGGCTCTTTGTTCGCGTCGATTGTCCTGAGCCGAAATTCGGCTTTAAAGTCGACCCGAGTCGAAATTTTCGTTCTACATTAGCCCTGCAAATTCTGTCAAATTTGAAAGACTAATGATGAATACCAAGAGATAATACTACGTATGCTATTGTTCTACCTTGATGCAACAAACGGCTGCTCACTGTCATTTTCTTCATGTTGAAGAAAAATTCGAAGAAACACTCGCTCGTGGATTATTTAATAATTACCTGATTATCTCAATATCTTACTTGCATTTAATCTTTATTTTTAATTCCAATCAGCAATATATTAGTTGTATAACTTACTTAGTTGCGAATAGAGTATACGAGATAAGCGAATATTAAATAAAATAATAAAAATCAATATATTGAGTGGATACAAAACAATACATTTTTATTCTTTTCTTTCTTTTTTTGGACATATAGTTCTTAAATTTAACTGATAATAAAAAAACTGTAAAGGCAAAGATAACGGTTGTGTCCAATAGAGCTGTTTATCAATAGAGATTTAAATTTAAATTCCATACAATAACAAGAGGAAAAAGTGCTGGCAAAAACAAAATCGCACTCATGAAGCATTATTAGACGTAAAGATCAAAGTTGCGTTCGGGAATACGTACCGGGTAGAGTGGCATTTAATTGACCAATCATGATAAAAAAATCTTAGTTCCTTTTATTTTAATTGGTTAATTAAATGTCACTCTACTCTCAGTGTGGTGTTTCCGCAGTTCTATTTATGAGATTTACATTAAATTCTAAAGCATTCATACATTTCTTTATTATTTATGTTCTTTGATTGAGAAACACAATTACTGATTCGTATTTAAGGACCGTTATTGGGCTATTTGGAGATCAATATATCATATATTCCTCTTAGTAAGTACGGATATGGAATAATCTAAGATTAATGAAGTTACAATTACTTGTCAAATAATGATAGATTATGAATGCTGACCCAAATCTCGACTCGGATATCTCTTTATTCTCGAAAAGTTCGTCAAACGTTCGTTGAAAACAGAAATCTCCTGTAAAATAAATAATTTGACACACCTTGAAATATATGATGTATTGCCGCTCGCATCCCGACATCCTGCATCCTCCGTCCTGACTTCCCGATCCAGTTTCCTCGATGCTCTCTGTCGTGGCACTGATGCTGACACTCGCGTAGATCCGACTCGATCAAAGATACTCGTGTTAAATAACGCGACGAGAGTTTAATTAAGTATTTCAAGGGTCGACGAAATATTTTTGCCACCCGAGAGGGATGAAATAAATACCGACACACATAATCCTTGGTATGCATATCGCGTGTCGGCTCGAAACGTAATGAACATTCGGATAAGTACGCGACGCACGAAGGTGTATCTGACCTCTTTGAAGGTCCGGAATGTTTTGATTGTTGTGATCACTCGACATTCGATGACGAGCAACTACGGTTGACGACTGGTGGGAGGTGATGTGTTTACTCCTCTTGCCGGTTGTTTTGGTACTCTCGCGTGTCGTGTACTTTTCCGCGATCGAGTGTTTTACGTTGCGTCTCGTTTTAAAAATATTTCGTCATCTTTTGTGAAACATTTAATCAGATTCTCGGCAACATCGTGTTAATTAACTCACGTTTTTCCAATTAACTCGCATCTACACGAGTATCAGTGTTATGAGCTAGAATCCAGAGTGCTGTGACGGTGCAGCCAGTAGCAGAACGTAACATCAAGAAGCTAAGACAAAGGACGTAGACGCTGAGATGTGGACAGCGACACATGATATATTTGCAAATGTATATATATATTATATACATACATTTTTTCAATGTCAATGAAAAAAAATAACAAAGAGATTATGAAGAAACAAAATTGTCGTCCGTTAGTTATATCTGTTCATTAATCATTATATTAGATTATTGAATATTAGCTTATCGTACAAAAATTCTGTCTGCAGTTAAATAGATTGCGCAATTAATACATCGCTCGTTAAAATTAAGAATAAAGATTAAACACAGGTAGAAATATCAAGAAAATCCAAATATATCATAATTCCGAGATAAATCCTTTCTTGAGGAAAATTCAACGTGGAGAAAGCGGCACTAAGTAACTATTTGTAGGTTAGCAGGTTGTACCAGAGTAGGATCACAGCCTGTATAGAGGATCCTCCAAGTTGGAGGGAATTTGCGGGGTTAACATACAGCCGAAATTTCGAGTCAGGGATCGATTGCGTGGCGTACCGATCGTGTGCGGTCTTCTTTTTTCCTCCTAACATTGTGCAATCTGCCACGGTTTCCTTACCTCGGCGCAAACGATCGCGAACGACCGACGATCGGAACGCGCGGTAATTTTTCTTTCGAGTTCGCGGAGGGATCGTCCGAAATTAGCATTCGCAAAGGATGCGCGGTCTAACTACTATCGACGTTGCCTCCAACTATAATCGTCCGAGAACGGGTGGTACGGGCTAAGTGTAATATTATTCAACAGACAGCTTTGTATGGATATCGAGAGCCGTAGAGCACAGATGCTGTCCGTCGGAGGAGAACGCGGCGCGCGTTCTCTCGCTCGTCCGCTCGAGAACGATCGCGGCTTTTCCAGTGGGTGCCTAAGAACCACCCTGTCACGGATAACGGGTGTTTCGGTCGGTTTTGGGCCCTCGAGAACGCGTCCTGCGGAGATTACGAGCTCGTCCAGACGTAGGTCCGACCGCCTTCATGAATCGTAATTACGCCTTTACCGCGTGCGCGCCCGCCTCGCCCCTTTACGCAACTCGAATCTCCTAGGGGGTAACTCGTAATCACGCCCGTCACTCGATCGTTCGCGCTTATCGCCAACGATTAATTTGCAAATACGGATAATTAACGGAGGCCCGCGAGCGCGACGGATAGTCCGCGGGGGAGTGCCGCCGAACGGGAAAAATGGCTGTCCGTTCGGTCGGTTGCCATTAAACACGGATATCACTCCGCGTGACCGGGGGCGCAGCATTTGGAGAGAAAGTAATTGTAAAATGCGCGATTTATCGCGCGCGAACGCGGTCGCGAGATATCGCGCGATAAGGAAAAAAAACAATAAAAAGGAAAAAAAAATGCCGGCGGTGGTCGGAGTCGCCGGTGTTGCCGAACGGGCGCGGAACGCTGATCGTTTAACGAACCCGAAGGCGAGCTATTATTAATTTTTCCGGAGTAGAAGCCGGTCATTCTTGGCGCAGCCCGGAGGCCACGAAAGGAGCGAGTGCTGCAGGTGGCGAGAATGGTCAATATAACCACAAAATGTAAATCATATTGCTATTCCCGGAGGGCCTCTCACTCTTACCCTCCTTCCCTCCTCCCCCTCCCCCTCTCTCTCTCTCTCTTTCGCTCTCGGCCCCCGGTATTAAGCACAGTCCGGGTAAGACGCCCCGACTCTATATTAGTTTGTGCGGGTTTCCTGATTGGATTCGGCTATTACGTTTCCTGGCCCCCGCGCTGATTGTTTACGCCCGGCAGACGCGACCCCGGCGCGTTATCCGATCGAGCGTAACTCCACGATCCCCGTCATCTGGAGACACGTTGCGTTGTACATCCCGAAATCGAAGAAACTCCCCTCACACTTGGATCGCGTCGAAGACGCGTCGAACGGAGACGTGTCAACCCGTCGACTGGTCGGGGCGATCCGACAATGTAATCTCGTGGTTGCTCGACTCGAAGGAATCCGCGTCGGTATCTCCGGGATAAATCTGCCCGGTGCTTCCACAGCCGGGGTTAAGTAGCCCCGCGTGTGCCTCGCTGCCGCTCTCGCGGTATGGAACCCGGCGATTTCTGACCTACCCGCCGCCCGCGGAACTCGATATCGCCGATCGAGATCTATCGTGTCCTGTCGGCCGAGCGTTAAACCCACGTGAACTTCGAGAGTCGCCGGCGCGGCGTAGCGTACGGCCGACGAGTCTTCGACGTGGGGAGTCCACGCCGAGAGCGGTCGGAGGATTTCTGAGCGAGCGCACAGCGGTAGCTGATGTATTTTGACGTGCCCGATGAGAGAGGCCGCTCTCTCTGTTGACTGCATTATCTAATGGACCACCCTCTCCGCCTTCGCTCCCTCCTCTCTCTCTCTCTCTCTCTCCCCGCTTTGTCTCGTTCTCTCTCGTGTGTCTCCCGTTCTCCCCCTCGTCGCGGCCTTCCCGCCTGATGCACGTTTCAGCTATCTGCGATCTGCCACGTCGAGGTCCGATCGAGCTCCGACTCGCGCCGGCTCTGGTTTCATGACCGACCGCGAATTTCTTCTCCTTCTTCTTACGCGTTTTGCGTAATCGCCGATGTCATCCTCGAGTACGCACGGATGCACGCGTATACGCACGCACACACGCGGTCGCGATGAACCGAAATCGCCGCGAGGCCGTGTACGGGGTTCGAATGAAAGTACCTTTCGGATATAGAGGCGGATAGGTGGATCCGATAGATCGCCGCGTTAAAAGCACGAGCGTTGGATGACATATGCGGGGTGCATAGGCGGTATGCGATTACACGCGCTTGAGGCTAATTAAGATTGAGGGAGATACATAAGAAGCAGATACGCACGGATGGGACTGTTCCGTTCGCGTACGCGAGAACGAGAGAGAGAGAGAGCGCGCCTAAGCGGAGCGGAGGTTTCCCTCAGCGTTCGCGGCGACGCGAAGAAAAGGGTGTTGCGTTGAAATCTTCGGCCGATGATGCCGATAGGCCGGCTGGCTCGTCGGCACCAGCGGCGCTTCCAACGACCGAGAGCTCCGGCACGATTTGGTCGGGAAAGAAGTTACGCCGCAGTTACATCCAAGGCGAGGCAAAAAGCCCGGCGAGTACCGAGAGAAGAGGAGAACAACGAAGAAGAAAAGAAAGAGAGAGAAGAGAGGGACAAGTCGTGGAGCGGCGGAGCGTTTTTCGCGGCCGGCAAAGTATTGTCCGCGCGCGCGCGCGATACCCGCGTCTCGTCGGAGCGAGATCGTGCGACCGTGACTCTGGAATCATCCCTAACCTTAGACCCCCGCGCGCAGCATCATCCGCGCCCAGCTATCTTCAACACTATCCCAGACCGGTACAATCTCTCGTATCCGCTAGCATCAAATTACCAGTTCCTCCTCGTCGATCTACGACCCGCTGTCGTCGTCGCCGCTCGATTGGTACCTTTCGAGGAACGCACCGTGTCGGCGTTTTCTGTCGAGTTTGCGCGCACCGCCGCGTACAGATTCGATTAATAAACGCGTGCGAAACGATCCTTGTGCTCGCAGTCGCTCGGCCGATCGGACGGTGCACACCTTTCCCCTCCCGAGTTCGATGTTCGGCCGGACCACCCGTGCGATAGTAATGCAAATGACGAGGACGACAGTTGCGGACAATTGCGAGGGAAGTATTTCCCACCTGGGCTGCGGGTTTCAGCAAAAATCGCAACAACGTGGCCAACCGTCGCGGCTTACTACCGTGTCTAAATTTACCACCACCGCGGGGACCAGCGGGGAACGCGAGGTCCTCATGCAACTGTCCGAGCATCGAGGAGAGAAAAAAAAAGGATCGTCCTTCGTCGCGCGATTCAGGCGAGGTAGAGGAGAGCGATACAGCCTTCGTCCTGGCTGGCACCGTAGGTGGACGACGTCGGGCCCGAGAGAGCAGCCCCATTCGGGGCAATTCTTTGCCGGCTCGCGTGTATCCTTAGTATGCAACGTATGCAGTCGGTTGTTACCGAAGGAGTGGTTTGCCGAGCGGCCAATGGCGAGTGCTCGAGCTAATTCTAGGGTGCCGCCGCCGCGCCATCTTTGCATCATAATGCTGTCCCCCCGTACCCCGGCGCTGTTCTCTCTCTCTCTTTCTCTTTCTCTTCTCTCCTCTCTTCCCGTCCCTCACCGCCCCTCCCGTCACTGAGAAGTCTGCCCCCTTCTTCCTCCCTGCCGCCGTCTCTCAACCTCCTTCCCTCCGCGCCCCCCTCGTCTCCCGTCCCCACCCTCTCCCACTTTCTCTCCACCCTTGTTTCGCTCGGCGTAGGAGAGAGAGAGAGAGAGAGAGAGAGAAGGCGAAGGAGACGAAACATCGGCGGAGAGAGAGCGAAAGAAAAGGAACGAAGAGAAACGTCTCGGAGGCGCGTTATGCCAAAGTGGATAAGGAGAAGAGTGCATGAGAGGGAGACGGAAAGGTATAGGCAGGGAGGAAAAGGAGGGGCACGGCCATGGTGAAGAGGTAGAGGGGACGAAGGGGTTGTCTGCGCCTTGTCTGCCGGGAATCAATCACGTATCAGTGATGCTCAACCGGTGGCCACCTGCGAGACAGGATCGATAGGATCGCGATACCTGTGTGGTTACGAGCACAGAGTCGATGGCATCCGTCGTTGTTCCGCGAGAGCGCTCTCGCGACCGCATCTAGCGCGTCCAATTTCGGAGAGGTCGACAGGACCGACGACGACGACGTCTTCTGCGTGACGTCTCTGATCGCACTCGCAGCTACTCGAGAACAAGTATGATACTCCCGCGATGCCGGTGGCCGAATAAGAAATACATTTGCATCTAAAGTGGATGGATGCCTTTGCGCGAGCCTCGACGATTTACTTCCACGGCAGCAATATGATCTCTGATTACCGTTCCAGAAATGACGCGAGTAGGGCGATTAAAGCCGCGTGCCTAATCTCCATGTTGCACGCCGCCGCGCGAGGGAAGGTAATGTCGTCGTATTCGAGGACGCCCACGGCGACGTGGTACCTACGCCTCGCGCTACCGTCTTAACTGTCAGGGTAGGGTAATGTTGAGCCGGGAACGCGAGTAGCTACCGTCTTCCGCGGAGTTGCCTTCGAGAGAAATCGCGACAGATCCATCTCGGTGCGCCGTTCGACCAAGCAACCGACGGACGTATCTACTCGGCTCTCTCTCTCTCTCCAAATCGAAGGAGGATGACGCGACTATCTCGTCGCGGATCGTTCAGATTAAACGCGTTCATCGCGAACCGTCGTCCCTCCAAAATCACATCGGCCGGAGGCGTCGAATCGAGCAGCGCTCTCGATCTAATCTTTTTGCCCCGAGGTGCCTTTTCGCGGGAATCGAACGCGCGCAAGAACCGGTCAACGTCTCGACCGACGGTCAGACGAACGAACGAACGAACGAACGAACGGACGGACGCGCCATTATTCGTCGAACTTGGATCGCAACGAGGATCCGAGCGATCAAGGCAGGACCGTCGACAACAAAGCCGGAGTTCGCGAGAGATCGAGTCGAAAGTGTCGAGAGGGCCGCGCCCGGCGAAGATACAATGGCCGGACGCGGCGGTTCACAATGACGGAAAATAATTAAAGCGGGCAGAGGGAGAAAGCCGCTCAAAGACGCCGACACGGGACTCGACCGATCAAACTGATCGGCCTGCGTGTAGCGAGCGCATCGTGCACGACCCGTCGCCGTGTCGAATGCGCGCTCTCCTACATGTTGAGAGCCGTGTGTGCGAGCGTTCGAACGCAAATTCGTGTGTACGCATCACGCTGGATTGACTTCGCGCCGACGACGGGCAGAGCGAGGGACTTGGGGAAACGCAGAAAAAAGCTCTCTCTCTCTCAGGGCCGACGGACGATCGGCGCGAAAACAACGAATAAACGAGCTACCCGTGTCGCAGCGCCCGCGACCTACAGGTCTGAGCGCGATCTCGAACGAGATGCACGAGAGGTGCGAGAGATTTTACGGTGGAGAATCCGTCAATCGGGCCGTGCGCCTCACATTATGCGCCGTCAAACTAATTGCGGATAAAATATGTTACCACGAGCGCATCTCTGCTCTGCATTTTGTCTCCCGCTGGTAATAACTTACCAGCGCTGGAAACATGATCGATGAGAACGGTAAACGGCCAACAACTGTCCCCCTCTTCACCTGTCAAAACTACTCCGGCCCGTACGCCACAGTCTCGCGCCCTTCGCGCGTATATTCGCACTCTGTGTAACGCCTAAGGTGTATGAAACGAGATGGCGGGAACGCGCGGCAGTCCGATATCTTCGGACTCTCCCTGTATCTTTTTAGCGGCGTGACTCACGGGAGAATCGATGAACGATTCGACTCGGCCGGCTACCGCACGGTAGCTGACGAGACGATCGGACCCCCGCTTAGACGTGTACTTTGAGTTTCGGGCCCGGCCGCGCTCGGTGTGAAGCCCCCCGCGGTAGAATGATACGCCAGGATAATTCCGTCGGACTTTGACCACGCCGGGGTTCCGCCACCTGGGGGACGGCTGGTGCGCGCGGATTCGGCGCGTGTTCCCCGTCAAGTTTCGCACACCTCGGGATATCTCGATACGCGGGCACCGAGAGAGAGAGAGAGAGAGAGAAAGCGTTCGCGAAGCGCGCGCCTACGGTAAAACGCCGGCCCTCGCCGGCGCGCGAGCTGACGTTGCGAATCGCGCTGATCTCGCGTCGCTGCTTCTTCTGTTGCAGTGGTCTACCAGAAACGGTTAAAGAAGGAGCGGAGAGCGAGGAAACGGTTGCAGGAGCAACTGGACCTGGAGGTGAAGAGGCGCACCCAATTAGAAGAGGCTCTCAAAGCCACGGGAGCATCCTCCGAGCAAGTCAGAGCGATCACCGGTACGTACGAATAGCCGTGCACCCTCTCCGAGAAAGAGACAGATATATCGGCTGCGTTCAGAAAACACAACGGGTTACACAACGGTTGAGTAATTCGTCAACGTACACGGAAAAAAGAGATCGGCTGCAGCAGCTAAATTCGTTGTAACGTATGGACACGTGAAACTTCAGCAGCCCAAGTAATTTTAATTGCCGCAACCAGTAAGAAAACCGTACTGTTGCGTCATTTACGATAATACGTTTGCCGTAGCGGCTAAAATTACTTGCTGAAGTTTTACGTGCCCATATGTTAAAACTAATTCACCCACCGAATCTAATCTTTTCTCCCGTGTAATTGGTGTGAATTTAGGGATCTAACGGTAAAGACCAATAATCCATGACCACCGCTCGCTGGTCGCTTTGTTTTGCTAAACGCAGCCATTCACGGTGGAATTTACCGAGATCACCGATCGCACTGAAAACAGATCGCCGAGATCGGTTATTATCCGTATCGAGAACACCTCACAACAATATCCCATGTTGCGAAAAATCATGATTGCCGATGCGCTTTCGCATCGCGTTCAGATTAAACGCGCGAGAGAAAAAGGGAGGAAGAGAGCGAGAGAGAGAGAGAGAGAGAGACGCGAAAGGGAGAGAGACTATCGCGGCTGCAAATGGACGGGTTTTCTCGGGATTTCGCGAGCTCGTCGTTAGTTTCTCCGTTAAGAGCCCCGGGGCCACTGGTGATCTCGGAATAAATTAATTAATACGCCGAGGCAGAGCAAACAGCCTGACACCCGGCAGAATATGATTCCTTACTTATCCCCCTGCCGGCGGTGCAATCCCTCTCCGTCGTCGTCGGCTGGCTGATGGCAGCCTTCTTCTTCTCCCTTCCCTCCCCCCTCGGCACCCCCCTCCGGCATCTTGTGACTAGGCACGGCGCGTCTCGCCCCCATGATCCTCCTCCGGCAGTAGAAGTAGCAGCAACAAGCGGCACGCCACCCCTCTTGCCCTGTCACTACCAAAACTCCAACGCGAAACCCTTTAAGAGAGAAGAGAGAGAGTGAAATCTCTTATTCCCGATATAATGTTTCACGTTGCCCCCCTCCCCCCCCGTCACCATTTCTCCTCCATCCTCTCTCACAGCACCTTCTTCTCTTCCTCTCTCTTTCTCTCTCTCTCTCTCTCTCTACCGTCTCATCCACCACGTCGTTTTCGCGTTACACCTCCGTTGCTGCCGCCGCTGCTGTTGCTGCTGCCGTCGCTGCCACCACCGCCGCCACCGCCATTGCCGCCGTCATCGTCGTCGTCGCCGCCGCCGCCACCGCCGTCGTCGTCGTCATCCGTACCGTTGATTAACCCTGTCAGATCCAGAGTCGCGATACTAATTTCGAATCGAACGGCAAGTCGCTCCGACACTTCGGCGCCGCGCGAGTCGGGGTGAGTCAGCACAGACGGTGTTATGGTTACGTTACTTTACGGACTGCCGACGAGAGAGTCCTATTGACGCGCGTTCTGTTTCGAACTCTGCGTCTACTCTCGCGCGTACTTCGCGCGACGTCTCTCCCTACATTTCTTCTCTTTCTCTCTCTTTCTCTCTCTCTCTGTCTCTCTCCCGAGCGCGCGAGGGTCAACTTGCCCGTTGATCATTCGCTCGACGCGGCGATCGGAAATACCGACGCGCACCCTCCGAACGCTGCGCCGAGGGAAGGATAGTTCAGAGAGACGGATACGTCGTCGTCGTAGTCGTCACGGGCGCCGCGATAATCGAGCGACTGCTATCTCTCTGACGCAGAGAACGTCACGGCGGAAGCGCGCACGAGTTCGGAGCCGCCGGAGGCTAGCCCGGTGCATTCCCAGTCGCAGCAGCAGCCCTCGCAGCAACAGCCGCCGCAGCAACCCCTTCAGCAGCAACAGGCAGCGGCTCAGCAGTACCGGGAGGCGCAAGTGCCGCGTCCTTCCCAACAACCGTCGACGCCGGAGAAGCCCGCATGGGGATACGGGCTGGATCTCATCGGCAGCCAGGCGTCGGCCTTCTGGCAAAACTACCAAGGTCAGTCTCTCTCTCTCTCTCTCTCTGTTTGTCGGTCTCTATCTCTCAGCACAACAGCATGCTACCCTTCGCCCTCTCGTCGCAACCCGACGAGAGAAATTCCCCTGTTCCGTTTCCCACGTCGTTTCTCCGCGGCGACGCGAGCCGGAAAAATGCACCGGCGATACTCGAGTCGCTTATCGTTAAAGGAAAATCCCAATTTCTTCCTTTCCGACATCGGGAGAGCACACTTTTCTCCATGAGTGTGCCGATCACTACGATACTCATGTCCCGTTCCCCGAGTTTCACTCATCAGCTGTGTCCTCGACTCGATTCTTCCCGCGTCTATCGGCTAAGATACTCTATTCACACGTCCGAAAAGAAAGCTGGAAAGGCGAAAGAGTGGCCGACGAGAGAAAGAGAGAGAAAAAGAAATTATTCGTAGAGGAGCGTGGCTAAATCCTACACTCCTCGGCACATTACAGCATTCGTGGCAATTCGAGAAAGTAGCAATATCGCGTGTTAGAAACTCGTAAGGCCGAACGGGGAGAGGAGGCGATGAAGATCGGCCCAGAACCCACGGCGGGATCCGCTAATTCGGATAATCGCGTTCCCGTATTAGGATCCACTCAATTTTTCTGATCTTCCGGCCGAGTGCTCTCGATCCTCGATTACCCTGACAAAAAAAGGAAGAAGAAGAAGAGCGAGAGAGGGCGGGG
>NW_014555128.1:101230-108827 GCF_001313825.1 Dinoponera quadriceps | reverse complement strand
GGGGGGGGGGGGGGGGGGGGGTGAGTAGGGAAATGGAAGAGAAAAAGAGGAGGATCGGGCCCGAGGGCGAGGGAGACGACGACGCTGAGGTGTGTGTGTGTGTGTCGTGGTGGTATCGTGCAAAGTAAATTATTCGAAAGATCTCGAGCGAGAGCAATCACGCCGGCGGCAATAACAACCCCGTGCGCCGGCAGGGTGGGAGAGAACGTAGAACGCGGCGAAACACGGCGGGGGGTGGGAGAGAGGGGCTAGAAAACCGAGTTGGCCCTGACGAGGAAACACGAGGTATTTGAATAGGGTCCCGCAGCCACCCGGGCATCATGATGCGGAATCCATTTGCAATAAACAACGGAGATTTAGATGGGGGTGACGCGTGCGGGAGGGGACAGCGCGCGCGTAGCGGTAGCAGCAAAGGAGGGGAGGGGGGGGGAGGGGATGGCTATCGAGAGGGAACACGGGGAAAGAGGTAGTTGGACGTAACGTCGTCTGAGGTGGGTACTTACGCCGCTGAGGGGACCTCGGGGCCGCCGCCGCGTCTTCGAGTCATGCATTCTATACGAGCGGTGGCTCTCATTCCCGTCGCGTGGTCGACGCGAACGAACGCGCCACCTCGTCCTCCTCTTTCTCTCCGCCTCTTCCTCGGGGATTCTGATACACGCCGCGTATACCACAACGGCAAACCGAAAATCTCGCTCTGTACCGCGCGTTGGAAGCTAATCTCCGTCTGTCGATCGCGCGCATCGGACGAAACGTCGGGACCGGCTGTGTCGGAGGTTCATCTTTGAAACGGGATATCGCCCTTCAGCTCGATCCCGAGCCTCAACCGTCATTACAGGTACTCGTACGCGAGTGACCCTTTCGAGAGAAACCCCCTCCTCCTCGGTGGCAACGCAGTTGCGCGTCGCTCTTCTCGCGACCTCCCGACCGGTCGACTTCGCGCGACCGCGCGCGCGCACTCTCTCTCTCTCTCGCGTACACACATACTGACGGTCTCATCTAACTCACATGAGCGCCACTGGGTGTAATGCAGAGTTTATGCACATCTCTCGCAAGTAAGGAAGGAGCCGTAATTTCCCCGGCGGCCACCGCGGCTCTCGGTGGCGTTACCTGTCCTCCCTCCTTCTTCCACTCGCGTTCCCTCCGCGCTTCCCTTAAACCTCCTCCAGCCCCCTTGTCCCCCTCCCGGCATCGCGTTGCCCTCTTCCTCCCTTTCTCTCTCGTGCGTACATGCACACGCATACCGGGCGCATGGAAACGTGTGTGCGTACGCGTATGCACGACGCGCGATTCCTCCACGTCCACCATCCGCGGAGCACGACGAAGCACTCCGCCACGCTTTAATATTCAGACTATATGCAATAATTTCGCAGCAACCATAACCTCCTCCCTCTCCCCTCTTCCTATCTCGCTCGCCCGCTCTGTCCTACCTCCCTTCCGATTCGCAGCACTCTCGCTTTCTCTCTTCCTCGCTGCCTTCGTTCCTCCCCCCTCCCGCTCGCACCGTCGTCTTCAGCTTCGCCGTCTCTATCGTTTATTCCCCCCTCCCCGTTACCACCACCTCTCTCCCTCCCGTCGCTCGGAACGTGCTTCTTCCACCGCACGAAGACCTGGCACGTTCGAACACACCCACACCGACTTTGCGAGATTGCTCCGCGGTGTGCACCGTACCTTCATCCACCCTGCGCGACCGCAATCACTCTAAATCGCCGCGCGGGCATTAATATTTGACGGACTCGAGTCTTTGGGAATTATTCGGAATGGGAGTAATCGCGCGATAGCCAGCCGTCCGGCCGAGAGATCGGTGGCGCGCCGATATATTTTTCATCGACGTCCTCCTCGCGGGAACAACATCAGTATGCGGCAGCTACGGCTGTAACGTCCTTCAACGTTAAACCCTTTAGTCTTTGTACGCGTCGCATCTACATACGAGCGCGTCCACGAATGAATTAACCTTGGAGCGGTCTGCAAACCAAAACAAAAATCTAACGCTCTCTCCGCCGAGAGAAGTAAAAAGTTTTAAACTTCACTCTCGCAAATCAAGCGTATCGCCTCGGGAAGAAAAATGACGACCGCGACCACGACGACGACGACGACGACCGCGACGATGACGACAACGACAATAATGACGAGGACGAGTCGACGTGGCTACGCGCGCACGCCGGATTATTTCCAGCTTTCCAGCCGCCCACGCGAGAAAATGCGAGCGTCGCACCTGTGCGTACACGTGCGTAGACCATTACGCGAAAGACAATAACCCCGCAAGAGTGATAAAGCGTGACGCGTGTGTACGAGCAATATAAAGGCCGAAGGAAGCCGACGCGTCGACGTGGGCGGTAGGGCGGAGAGCAGGACGCGGAGGGCTTGGAAACGGCCCTCGCCCTGAATATATCCACGAGGCACGACGTGGTTTTCCGGCGAACAAGCCGAGACAGGAGAAATCGGGTAGGGTGGGCGACGACGGCGGGGGAGGGAGAAGGGCGGAAAGGTAGAGTTTCTATCTGTACGCGATGGTAGCTCGCGTGGTCGTAGCCGGCGGTGTGAGTAGGTGTTGTCAGGAATATTGGGGTTGTTGCCAGACCCTCCCCTCGTGCGGCGATTACGAGCTACGACTTCGCCGGGGAGTTTCCTTCTGCCCTCTGCCGCCGTTTCTTCGCGCGTCGCGAAAAATCCGCGAACGGACGTCGCGAATAGATCGATCTCGAATCGTCACATTTATTTAAATTAAATGACGGGCGACACACGCGCGCCCCTCGCCTCAATTCGTCCGCACGAAATTTGTCGTCGGTCTAATCCGTCCCACCGATAAAATCGCAATTATCGCTCTACGTGCGATTACAATCGACGGAGGAATAAATCAATTGTTAAGTTCATCCGGGGAGAGAATCGCGAAGGGCAGTCTTTCGTTTCAGATTCGAACAGCCCCGGGTGCCTGAATTTTTGCCACACCTCCTTCTGGCCCTTAATATTGGTGAAAGGTCGATATAAAATTCACGCTTCGCGACCCGCACTAGAGCCTGAATTTCATTTCTTAGCAGTTCAAATTTTCGTAATTTAAATCCTATGTCTTTTCTGCAGTATCGTCTTGTTTCATTTCTCCTTCATCTTCTCTTTCTCTCATCTGCCGTTTAATCAAATCATTGAGAGAGAGAAAGAGAGAGAGAGAGAGAGAGAGAGAGTTCTGCCCCTGACTTCTGATTTTGCATCGCCGCAGGCGCCGATCGGAAGGCGCGCGGATTGCGAGGGGATTAAATTCGTTACCGGAGCGCTTCTCTCTCGATGTGAACGGCACACTGAAGAGAGAGAGAGATTTGCGCGCGGGAAAAAAAGAACAATTACCGAGTCCCATTGATCGCCCTAGATAGGTGCTCTTTTCAAACGATATTGACGACATCGTCGAAGCCGGGGGACTTTATCGACAAGTCGACCGAACCACGAATTAGCGTCGCGCGTTTGTATCGCACCGGAGGACCTGGAGACCCTTCTTTTCTCTTTTCCGCGCGACTTTTTCGCGTCGAGGAAGAGAGCCTCTCAACGACGAACGAGAAGAGACGAGATTCTCACGCCCTAGCGCGGCGTGCTGCTTGCAATTTCGCGATATGTCGAGGAGGGAGGGAAAGTTAAGGGATGGAAGAAGAGGAAGGCCGTCGCAACCGGTGGAAATTTGAAATTATAAGAGTCGCACGATTCGAAAGCGAGGACGGGCAGAAGAGAGGCAGGAATATCCCAGCATTCCTCTTCGTTTCTGTTCTCTTCCACCTCCTATTCCTCTCTCTCTCTATCTATCTATCTTTTTCTCTGTCCTCTTGGTTCCTCCGCTTTTTGTGTCTCCGCGTTACTTCGTGCGGCTCCTTGATTCATACAATTTCACGGTCGGCTTGACACTCAAGCGCCTATCCCCACCTCCATCCGCGCCTTCCGTTCACCCCACCTGCCCTCCCCGTCTGCTGTTCCCCTCCGCCCTTCGAGAGAGGAGATCCTCTCGTCTGCTTTACATAAAGATCAGAGCATTAAAAACGCGACGCGCTACACGAAATCAACCCCCTAGCTACCCCCACGTTCAACCGCGTCCTTCCTCCTCCTTATCCCCGCGCGGTGTATATATCCCTCTTTTGGCTGGCGAAACGTCGCTAACCTTCGGGTCGAGCGATCCTCGAAGAGAGCGAGAGGGCATTCAACCAATTACCGCCGCTCCGATGCGATACTTAAATTGCCTTTTTCGCCGTTCGCGCAAGAAACACGTCGAGAGAAAGAAGGAGAGAGAGAGACGCTCATCACGCTGACGGTTACATTCGATATCCGGCGCCACACGGCGGACTCGGTTAAATCCCAAGGACAACGTCTCGCGGGTGAAGCGGAGGAGGGCTCGGCCTCTCGCCGCGTGCAAATGGCAAAAACTGCCGTGGAAGCCGGGTCCGGCGCGCGAGCGCTTATCAATCGCGGATCTTTTTCGCGCGCTCCTTCAGCCCGCGGGAGTAAAGAGTCGTCTCCTCGTCGGACTGGATTTCAGCAGGGGACTCCCCCTCTCTCTCTTTCGCGCGCGCACGACGCCAATGCAATAATGAAGTTCGTACGAGCGAGCACGCATTCTCGTTCCCGCGACGAACAATGCGTGAGTTTTTCCAGTTCTTGCGAGATCCCAGACCGTTCCTCTCGCGCATTCCTCCTCTCTCTCTCTGCCGCCGTTCTCTGTTTCGATTCGGTTCGTTTTCTTCTTCTACTTGGAGGCAAGGTGGCCTCCTCGCGGCGCATTGTGCCGGAGTTAATTACGTGCGGATAAATGCGGAGTCATAGAGGGGCGAGCCCTTCTTTTTCAGCGGACGTCTTTTTTAGGGGGCCCTCGCCTCGCGCGTCGCCACCCCAAAAACCCCGGGCCGATATGGCGCGCGATGTAGCGGCACAATACCAACCGTTTAGGGCCCGGCGAAGGGCCCGTACTGGGCTCGCCTGAAATTGTTTTCATTGTCCGGACGATTTGTCAGGGTGTGTAAGACGGTAGCGAAACTATTAGCGGGCTCATTCTTCTTGGACGCTCGAGATACGCCGGCCGCGGACTTCCTCGGGATTGAACGGACGAGCCCCCTTCTTTCTTCATTCGATACGCCGTGCACGCAGCGATACCCGCGAGAAATCGCGAATCCGGATTTCCAAGTCGTCGCCGTCGTGCACATCATTTTCTTACGGCGATGGACGCCCGACGACGACGCGGACGTTATTCCAGTGCCGGCGGACGCCCGCCGAGAGCCATTTCAACGGAACAAAATGACGGGGAATCCCAAAAAAGACGCGTACAATCAATCAAATCACTTTTTCCCCGCTCTTTATCCCGGCTCGGCGCGGCAGAAGCGCGAAGAAGCGGCGTATTCTCTCGAGCCGACTCTCCGAATGACTCGAGAGAAACTTTCCTCGAATCCGGGCCTCCTAGTCCCGCGGCCCCCACCACCCTTCCCTCATCTCTTTCTCCTACCTATCTGCTTACCTATCTCCTCCGGCTAACCCGCCCTTCCGCGCGGTTCGCCGAGCGCGCGGGCGGCGTTATATATCTGGAGCAGTTAAATTGTCATTTGGATATCAAAGGGACGCGACACCCCGCGCGCGGATAAGGGCGCGAGAGGTAATTTGGCTCAGCGAAACGCAAACATTGCCGTGCCCCAAAGTCGTGGAATATAACGGCCCTGACGAACGCACGAATTCACACCCACGAAACAGCCCTCAGCTATTGTTGCTCAAAGCATAATGGAATCTCGGCCCCGCCGTCTCTAGTCCCGGCATCGACGAGAGCGGCACGGAGACCGACTCCTCTCGCACGTCCGCGAGCGCCGGTTAACCGGGACTTAATGGCCTCGCAATTGGATTTTACCATTGCTCTTTGCCCAAGGAGGCGCCATTTCACGCTTACCGATCAGATCCGCGTCCCTTCGGCGTCATACCCCTCCGCTTAATCCTCTCTTTCTCCGTCTCTCTCGCGATTCTCATCCGTAACCGGCGGCCGATCCGCCGATTACCAAGAATTCCCTTTCTCCGCCGTCGGAGATGTGATTAATCCATTTACATTATGAAGATATAAAGATTCCTGGGATATGAAATTAAAAAAAATAAAAGATAAACAAGAGCTGAACGTTGAGCTCTGGTGCTAATGACCAGACGAATCGAGCGCACATATGCGCTAATGACGCAAATGGGTGAAGTGTCAGGCATGAAAATTCTTCCCACTTGGGTCTGATGTCAGTCGGACAGTATTTTACAGTTTGAATCTTCGAGTCGTCTCGCGAAAAAATTGACTCAGCGATTGCCAGTCGAACGTCAATCGTTGGGATCGATCGGCATCAAATATGAATTACTTTCCGCAATTGGAAAATCTAACAACTCTTTGTTCGCTCTATCTTGGATTGAGAAAAAAGAAAAGGGACAATAGTAAGGAGAGTGAAGGATAAAAAGAGAGAAAGAGAGACGTCGCTGCATAAATCGCTCGAGAGGACAGGCGGCACGCAGAAGCGAGACGCATGTGCCCGGTTAATTCGGCGCGATATCATTAAAGGGACATTTTCCAGTTTTCACCCTAATCCTTGCGAAATTCAGTGAGCAAACCCGCGGCCCTTTCACGCCTGCCTTCGTCCGTTATCCCGCTCGTCCCTTTTCCATCCCCCTTTTCGCGCGGCTGACGGTAGCTGGTTTTGCACTAATTACTGCTCCGTTTCATCCTTCGCGCGCGTGGTGGTTCACGCCTCGTCGAATCCGCGCGTTCCCGCGTGTGCGTTGCGAGCCGACGGACTTCACCTCGAGGCGATTCCTTCGACGTCGAAGGCAGCGGAGCGCGTTACCCGAGAACGCCGATATTAATCTTAAGTCGAGAACGCCCGGACGGGATCGCTGGTATCGCGCTTGCGTCTTGTGCCCAGCCAGCGCTAACGCGTTACGTAAGCCGGGCGCAGTGTCGCACATTGTCGCATTATTTAGCCTCTCAATTTTCCCTGTGTTTTTCTGTCGCAGAATCGCTAGTGCAGGAACTCGAGCTGGAGAGAAAATCGCGGCAGCACCAAGCGGCCGAGAGGGACCAAGTCAAGTCTCCTCTTCAAGGTGCGTTCAGTAGAAACACCAGATGCACGTTGTCGCGTGTGCGCGCGTTGCGCAGAATTTGAGATGCCGTCTCGTGTCTTCCCTCCCCCCCCCCTCACTATTGTCCCCCGACCGCGAAAACTTGGCGCGCGTTATTGCAATCCCCTCGAAACCATTATCTCTCTCTTCCTTTCTCCTTCTCTCTCTCTCGTTCTCGAGTTCTTTCCATTCGAAGAGAGCGCGCGGTTCACGTGCAGTGCGCGTAGAGCGATTTCTTGCTACACGCGGAATAAAGTTCGGATCTTTAATTAGAAACTCTTCAGGGGCGGTCGCGTCTCGAGAGGGGTGGGCGAGGCGGTTCTTGCAACGGCGTCAGCGGCATAGCCCCGGCATATTCGAAACTTGGCCTCGCTCCTCGTGGAAACTTGTCCGAAGGAAGTTTCCAACTCGCGCAAAAACTATATCCGTGGCGCGATTTCGATGCTCCAAGGCCCCCGGCCGGCGTGACGTTGCACGTAAATAATCGTTTTTCGCCCGCCCGCCC
>NW_014555128.1:100894-101208 GCF_001313825.1 Dinoponera quadriceps | reverse complement strand
GCCCGCCCGCCCGCTCGGGGCTTCTCGAAAGGAATTAACAAGTCGGCTCTTAATTGGCAACGTCCTTGCAAAATCAACTCCCGAATTTCGGCCCCGCGCTTTTTACCACCGGTAATATTACCCGCGGATTTGATTTCGCGTGAGGGAGGGAACGAGAAGCGGCGTCCCCGTGGAGGAGGAGAGGTTGCTAACGATTAGCGTGACCGCTTTTTTATTTCATCGAGAGAGAAAACGCCACGGTTAAACTTTATGTGCGACGTATCTTCGATAAAGAAGACTGAAAAGCTTCGAGATAAAATAGCGATTCGGGGGGG
>NW_014555128.1:73341-100880 GCF_001313825.1 Dinoponera quadriceps | reverse complement strand
TCAGAAGGCAGAGACGGTTGATATGCGACGGTCTGTGTCGGAGAGCGGGAATAAAAATGTTGCGCGATTCTCTCTCGGTGCAGATTATACGAAAATTCCCTGCCTATTGAGCGTTTGACGGGCGACCGAAAGGAGAAGATAATGATAAGCGTGCATGTTGAATCAAACAAAGTGGAAGGGCCGGAACGGCTTGAGATTGAAGAGGTCCGGGACGATAGTGGGCGCGGAGAAACGAGTAAACCGAATCACGCGGACTATTAACGTATAGTGATTTTCAATCATAAGCGACAGTTGGATAAAAAGTAGAGTGGCGGCTCGATCACAAAGGAGCGCGCGCTAAGGCCGATGACTCGGCCGGTCTCGTATTTACGAAGGCGCGCGCGCGTCCGCGCGATAGGGCCCGACTCTTTCTCTCTGTCTCTCTCCCTCCCCACCCTTTCACCCTTTTTCTCCGCTCGGTTCGTCCATCTCTTCATCCACCTCGCGTTCATCTACGTCTCGAGAGCCAACGATAATTAGTGAGCGGCGCCTCTTCCGAACGAACGATCATCGAATGACCCAGCTGGTCCACCTACCGAATCGCTCCGTAGCGGAATTACGCCCACGACCATTCATCTCCCGCACGCATCTTCATCCGTGAGACACGACTCCCACCCTCCCTCCCTCTCGTATTCCCATTAAGGATCGCGACCCTCTCTCTTGAAAGAGACAGTCGGTCGCGTTTAGCATCAAGTACCGCGCGACGTTAATCGATGGTGTTGAGCACGGACTCCCAGAGTGCACCTGCGAATCGCTTTTCTGTTCCAGAGTCGCGAACGGGTTACTACAAGAACTCCGTTCTGTTCACGAGCGCGACCTAGAAGAGGCCGGACGAGGGCAGGCGAGGGCAGACAGAGCGTGCAGCGAACAGCCGGAGCGAGTGATCGATCGGGCGAAGAGGGCGCGACTCGAAAGCGAGGAGCCGGACCTACACACAACGAGAAACGCGAAAGATCTTGAGGAACAGTCGCGATGAGAGATGGTCGGACGACGACTCTCGTAGCTCCGAGTGACGAGTGTCCGCGAAGACTCACACACAGGTCGGCGAATGAATGCGCGCGCGAGAGAGATGATCGTACGTCGCGTTTTCTTTTCAATCCCGGACAAGATCGCCGACGAGAGGGATTTCACCCGGCGGAGGACGGGGCCCTCGGGTCGGGGAGGAGATCGGTCCACGCGGACCGGTCGCACACATATCAACGACGCGATGTAGATGCGCCGCGTTTCCCCGAGATTTCTCGATTTGCGTGCGCGGCGACCGTAGGAGTCGCGTCGTTCGTTCGACGACGATGACGACGAAACGAAGGGGGAGGGAGAGAGAGGGAGGAAGAGACATTCTCTATATGTTACGTACCATCGATTACCCGCGAATGATGATGATCGCGTGACTCTCGCGGTATCGAGACGATCGCAAACAAGGGGCAGTGAGAGGGATCGGGGAGGGCTATACACACCTATTTACATGCATACGTACACACATACACAGATACACCGATACCAAGCGAAGAGAGAGAAAGAGACAGGAACGGGAGAGAAGAGAGGCATATTTCTAAAGACTGCTGGAGAGTGCGTGCGCGCGTGCATGCGTTCCTAGAGGTACCTATCTCCTAATTATCGAGCGAGTTAATTAGCTAATCGTTTTTAAGATTCCGGCGATCGGGCGCGCCACGTCGCCGCCGCGCATCGCGAGGCGCGCCGATTTCGAGTATTATTATCATTATTAATATTATTACACGTCGCCGCGCGCGGCCACGCGGGGCGTTCCGATCGCCAATTGCGAAACGAAAGTCGAGTCGCGGGCCCCCGTCGCGACCGAGCCGCTCGACATCCCGGGACCGGCGTCTCCGGCGACGGCCGACCCGGTAACCGCCGTTCTCTCGTCGGACGAAGGCGCGGTGCGCGCATCGCAGCGCCGAGAATGCGCCCGCCTTTTTTGTAAAATGCTCCCGAAAGCGGAACCAGAAGTGCGACACGGGACTCTCCTCTGGTCTCCGGCGCGGAGCGAGAGCCGCGACTCGAGCGCTGTATCATAGAAAAATAAAACGAGAGAAAGGGAGAGAGAGAGAAAGAATGACGCGACGAGCAAATGCGAGAGCGAGCGAGCGCGAAAGGGAGAGAGCGTGGGACATAGGGAGGCTGCGAGGGAGAGAAAGGGCGAGAGGAAGAAATAGAAGGAAAGAAAGAGAGAGAATGTGCGTGTGTGTGCGTGTGCGTGCGTATGAAAGGGAGGGAGAGAAAGAGATTACTGAGAGAGAGAGAGAGAAAGAGAGACGAAAGTGGAAACAACGGAGGATTCTCTCCTAGCGTCTTAAAAATCGTAACACCTTATTTATATAAATAACTTAGTTACTACCGAAACAAGTAAGTCTAATCCATATTGCGTGTGTCCCGCGTTTGCGTTGACCGCCCGGAGAGTCCGGCGAAATATCCCTCGGCGCGCGATCCGCGGCGAGAGAGGACTGAAAAGGGACGAGAATCACCGGTATAGGGAGAGACGCAACGTTTCGGCGGATGCGGCGGGCGCGTCGACGCGCAGGGCGAGGAGAGCGCCGAGGAGGATATTTCCCCGGGAGAGGGGGGAGGGCGGTCCCCCGTATTTAAGATCCATGTACAAAGTCTTTTGCCGTAAGGTTCTTGTGTTGTAAAGTTCACATAATCATAGTGTCTAGTATCGTACCAGCTAAAGCCCGTTAAGACGATGCTAAACGTAGAGAAACGAGAATTTAACCACCGATAGCTGATCCGTATTTGCCATCGCCGCTACCGATTGACAGGGGAAGGCAGCAGAGAGCCGAGAGGGTAATCGGCGAGCGCGCGAAGCAGGTCGAACGCGTCTCCTCGCGATCGAGAACCGCCGGAGGGACCCATGGGGGTTGGGGGGGNGGGGGGGGGGGGAGATCGGCAACGACGGTCGCGCGACGTGAACCTCCACCGACGCCAGATAGTACAAATTAACTTTCAAGACGGAAAAATACGACGACGATCTATCCAACTCTCACTCTCGAACCGATTTCTCACGTGAGACGAAGCAAAAGGCGTCGACGGCGGTCGGTCAGCCGCGACAATCGCGCACAAACCCAGGTAGCAGTCGAGAAGGGCATCGAATCGTTTCCGATTTAACCGCTTCATTTCATCCCGGTGCAGACGACGGATGTCGGGACGATCGTCGATCGGCGGTTCTCGCTCGAGGATGAGCGATTTCGAGTCCAGGGGTTGTCGAAACGAGGTGTGGGTGGGTGGCGTGCGAGCACAAGAGCGAGGGAGGATTGCGGGACGGGGGTTGGGGAAAAAGGGGGGAAGAACCGTCGTCGCCACTGCGAGTCACGGCGACGGCGACCAGCGGCGCCGATTTCGCGACCGGACTTATACAATCTAGTATCGAGGCAAGAAGTGTATTCATTGTAATTCAGCATTATTACCTATAAATAAATAGTTGTTATTGTACTTATCGGACTTTGTTCAGTCATCATGCGACTCCTCCCATTTCCTCTTTGTTCCCTGCGTCTTGAACCCCTCCCCCGCCCCCTCCTCTCTCTCTCCTGCTACCTGTCAATCTCGATCCCGAAGCATCCGTTCTTTTTTTCTCTCTCAGGTTCTGCGTGTTCCGTCGAGTACCCAAAGAACTCTCCCCTCATTCCCCATCAAAATTTTTACACCTTGGAGAAAAAATCCCCATTGTCGACGGATCCGAGCTACTTCGAGTTTTTCAACTGGCCGGACAACAGAGAGAGAGAGAGAGAGAGAGAAAAGTGTATTCTCCGTACGCGCGATAGGGTCTCTTTTAGAAAATAAAGGAATTTTGAAGCCTTTTGAAACGACGCGTCGAGAACAGACGCAGCGCACGGGCACTGCGGCGATAAGGCAATCGCCCTGGGTGCGAATAAAAATGTACTCCGACATCTTCGCCCCGGCGGGGCAAGAGAGGGCTAATAAAGGGCCGAAGGGTACACGACGATGCATTCTTATCAATTTGCGGGTTCCGTAACGACTCGAGGCACGCGACGACAGCCCATTGGTCGAGGCAGGCTCCACCCTTTCGGTGCGAGGAATATATTTTAATAGTAAATAACGATAATACATCGCATAAGCGCGCAACTTCAGGCACAATGAACGACGGGGTTTTTAATTGATTCAGTTGTACGACGAAATCGCCGCGTCGGGCCCTTGATTGCTCGTTTCCCAGCGTGTTAAGGTAGTAGTAGTAGCGCTGAATGCCATGTTTTCAGTGGCGCATCTAAAGAGCCATCCATAAATTCAGTATTTATCAAGCAAAATTACGTTCCTATACATGTATTTTATTACCTAAATAAAATGTCCGTTTGAAATAAAAAATAAAAATTAAAAATACTAGCCTCAAAGAGCACGTAAAAAGCGTCATTTTCAGTTGCGAATATTTCAGCTTTGGTCAATTGCTTTCTAATTGGGCCAATAATTGGATCATATTTACATCTATATGTAGCGCAAATTTTTCAACAAATTTAAAACAAATTCATTGTATACTACTACTACTTTAATTAGACGTCTTTAATGCCATTGTCAATGTTGGATAATCGCGGAGCGTGATGGAGGCTGCATAAAAGTATCTGGATCATTTCTTTTCGTGCAATCGTGCGACACGACGATATCGACGCTGCGACTTCGAGAAAACGGACATCGATCGTGGTGCGTCGTCGGATTTGCGCCCGCCAGTAAGAAACGCGCGAAGGGGGACCGCGTTTCGATGCAAATGAAGGGCTTGACTCTTGTCGCCGAGGATTGACGAGCCCTCGCGTTCGCGCGCGCCGTTTCTCTCCTCCGCCGCCCTTCGACGACCCGAAATCATAAAGATAACCGAATTGCTCCGGCACTTTTATTCCGAGGACATATTGCCCGACAATCATTCCGGCATTTGCATAATTATCGAATAAAACGGGGCCGCGCGAGCCCCCGGGGCGCGTCTAATGCTCCTCGCCGCGAGTACGACTAATTTCGTGCTCTCCAACTTTTTTCTTCCATCTCCTACGACCTCGAGGGTCGCACTTTTCCTTCACCCTCGACGAGACGCGCGCGCTCGCGTTTTGGCGTCTTTATCCGGGAACAACAGCCGCACTCTGTCGCCCTTGCCGGGAGTATCGCGCGGACTCTCTCCCCCGTCTGCTTTGCCGTCGCGACCGATTAGCTTAATTTGTCCGGCGGAAACGACGGAGCCCCTTCTAATTAGAGTCGCAACGGCCGACGCGCGCTCTCTTTACGACTCGCGTTACTTCGTGCCGCGCGGCCGACTTCTTGACGACGAGAATGAAATCTCGACACGGTGAAATGGTGATCGTGCAAGTATCGCACGTTCCAGGAGCGTCGGCTTTCGGACGGGACAGAAAAAAGAAAGGAGACACCGAGGGATAAGCCGGGAAAATTAACGGGCCATTTAACGATCTCTTAATAAACATATCGCGCTCCAGCGGTGGGAGAGATTGCGTCACGCGAAGAGTTCCGCCTGCCGAGGGAACACTCTCGTCGCCGGTGTAATCGGGCAACTAGGTAACGCGTTCGTCCGCGAATCGAGCGCGAGCGTGCGCGTCTTGCTGTAATTAAATGTACAGTGAAATCCATGCGCACCGGGATATACGCTATCATTAGGGGGCTATCATTAGAGGCCACTGTTACTTAATCAACCATTGAGCGGTTCTCCTTCCGACGAGAGTTCGAAATGCGGGCGAAGAGAAATCGAAAGGGCACCGAGAACGCGGCTTTCCATTCAGCGCAGCTGCTCACGCGGCATCGCCTCGAAGTCCCGACTAGAAATTGTCACCTGATATTATACAAGGTTCTGGCCAAGTGAACTCAAGGCAATCTTTGCTATGGTAAATCTAATTATGTATTAATAAAAATCTAATAAGAAAAACCTTTGAAAGGTTGTAACATACTTCAGCTTGACAAAAAGTTACCTTATATATATATATAATCGAAGTACGAATATTGTTATGTATTACGAATATTGTTATTGTATTGAGAATTGAGCGATTTTAGGCTTTGATAATACAATGTCTGTTTCTATATATATTATTTGCATTATTAAAGTCGAAAGTCGTCTAATTCTAATAATATTTGTCCTTCAATTTCTCTATTTTGTAAGTATTTTTCACTATTTTAGCACTTCCTTCTTTTTATGAATCCTAATCTAATCATAATCCTTTCCGTCACCTGAGGCAAATAGTAATAGAGATTCAATAACATAACTTGATGGAGATATAATGAATCTTGATTAATAATAAATCCTTAATAATAAATTACCACACAGCGTTACATGATTTCTCAGGACTCGATGGTATAACCTTAAATGGAGCCGACTTGGACCATGGGAAAAGTTTCTAGTCGCCGTCGTAATTTTCACGAACGGAAACACGACGATCTTTGGGGACTCGCGCGATTCTTCATCTTGAGCGACGGTCCGGTGTTGCTCACGCACTCTCGCGAGAAAAATACCGGCGTCCCGCGGGATCCTTCGCGGCTCACCGCCGTTTTTACCGTTCTTATTTTCCGGCCTGCCCTTTCGTCAAGATGTCACCGCGGTTAACGAGGAGAGTTAAAGCGGAGCAAAACAAGGCATTTTTGTCGGCGACGAGCAAGGTGACGGTGGGACCCTCGCAGCGTCCTCGAATTATGCTAAACGCTCTTACCGAACCTCGGGCGCGTCCGCCCCGAAGAGACGCTCGTACTTCACGAACCAATGGGGTCGTCCGGGCAAAAACGAAAGACAAATTCGCGGGGGGAAGCGAGAGCGCGTCGGGAACGAGCCGTCTCGACACTTTCCGGCGACTCGCCGTATCTCATCGACTTTTCACGCATGAGGTGCACGTGTACTTCGGCCGTACGTGCGCCATCGAGATTGGAAGTCGTTGAAATCCCGTCGTTTTTCGCCTCCGAAGGAGATCCATTAGGACATCTCGGTAATTGCGAGGCCCACGGGCGTATTTTCGAACGGATTGTCCGGGGCCCAAAAAGCGTCTCGAGAGAATGAGAATTTCCAAGAATAATACTTTGACAGGCGGATCGGGGATACGCGAGGTGCACAATGGCGGGCTACGCACACGAGGTAAAACACACACTTTGTAACGTCAAGCTGTGAAGGGCGGCAGAATAGCCCGCCGTTGTTACCCCGTTGCACGTTGCGGTGCAAGGCTCTCCCCTCCCCCCCTCTCTTTCTCGCTCAGTCTCTCCATTTCCCTCCTCCTCTCGTTCGCGATAGCCTTAAGTGCCGTATCTAAGTGGGAGGCGAGCAAAAAATCTCAAAGGAGTTAATTTACGCTTCCGCGAAGACTAAATGCAAAAACAGAACGGGCGAGCGAGCGAGCGAGCGAGCGCGGGCGCGCGTAACGGGGCGCGCGATGAGACGGCAGGGGTTCGATTCTTGCACGAGCATGAAACCAGTAATCAGAGTGTCGGGACGGACGAGATGAATCGTCGTGTACGCGGGACTCTCGCGTCACAACACACCCGATGAACCCGGCGCGCAGCGACGAGGGGACAACGTGACTCCGGGCGGCGACGTCGTCCTCCTCGTCGTCGTTCTCTTCCTCCTCCCGCTGCGACGAAGATAAATCCTTCGGCAGTAATGCGATACCCCCGGCGCACCGGGTTACCGCGTGTTCTCCTCTCGGTCCCGCGATCCGGATCAAAATCGAACCGGACGAACGTCGGATTAGAAGGGCGACGCTTCTTCGCGGCAAGACGCGGGGGGCTTTCGGGTGAGAGGACAGGATGTCGAAGGTCGTTTACCGGCTGCCTCGTTATCTACCGATCCGAGTGCAAACGAGCGGAAGGGAATCTTTCGTTTTTCGCTATTTCGGTCACGGTCCGTGCCAGGGCTGTCTCTCTCTCTCTCTCTCTCTTTTTTCTCGTCGAGGGGGCCGTCGAGAACGAGGACGAAGACATCTTCGACGCGCGAGAACGAGCGGGATCGAGCGCGCGGAGACGCCAAGAGCGTCTTCGAGGGGCCTTCGCGCGATTGGCTCGGACCCACGGACGCATAATTACACCCTTGCGCATCGAGAGAGCGAGCGAGCGACCGAGAGAGGGTGAGAAGGAGGAGAGGAAAGAGCAGGGGCTCCTCCGTCCATGCTCAACACTTCCCAACGCCGCGCGAGCAGACACGAGGAATTTCGTAGTTTGATTTACAGCTGGCCGGATCCCGCCGTCGTCCATCGAGGAGAGTCCGTTTTGATTGCGCTTCCCTCTAATGGAGGGTAAACGCTAGGACGTTCATGAATTTGTATTAGAGAATTGGTTCCGAGAGCTGATTCTGCCCGGGAACGATCCTCTTATGCCGTGGAGTTTCGCCGAAACTTCGTGCGCAGGAAACCGCGGAGACCTTGACGGAACCGTTAAAGGGCCGGGGGAAGCACTTTTCGACGGCGTCAATTCGGTACCTGAGAGTATCGGGTAATTATTCGGCACATCGGGGAACGCGCTCTCTCTCTCTCTCTCTCTCTCTGTGCCGTCCTTCTTTTCTTTCCTCTTTCTCTTCCCGACGATTTTCGCGATCGCCCCGCTCGCATCCCGATTATCTCGGCGCTGCGTCGGATCGCGAATGCGTAATTGAAGGGTTCGGCCGCGGGGAGAACGACAGTCCTCCTTGCTCAGCCTAAATGCACTCGCGTGTGCGGAAATATAAAGTCATACTCCGCGCGTGTTCGTTGTGCGAGAAGTGAAATTTGGTTCGGAATTTAATAAAAATTCCACACCGAGTAGGCGCGTCCTCCGGGGCAAGAAGAAGCTCCATCAGTTTTTAATATCTAAACTTTCGCGGAATACACTGCGGATTCGAGTATAAAATATGACGCGCGAGTTCGCGATGTTTGAGGAGGATATTTTGGACGGCAAGTCTCCAAGAAGGATTAATTTTCTGGAACGAGGACCGCATCGGAAACACATAAGATGCTCTCCTGGGACCAGCGTATCGCTAATCTGTTTAAATAACGAAACATCCCTCCCCTAGGGGGGTGTTCACGAGCAGAAGGGACCCGTTGGGAGGAGACGGCGGCGGGGACGAGAGAGGCGGGTAAACGAAAATCAATGCATCCGACACCGAAGCGAGGAACGTCGTCGTTTCGCCTACCTAATGAAACGTACAGCGTACTCGACGCTCAAGTTTCTTCGCTTTCGACATATTCCACCCTTCCCAAACTTTCCCCCCCGCGCGATTCGAGTTAAAATTTAGCGAGTCCCCCTGGCCTTTTCTCCCCGCGAAAAGGTAGAACGCGTGCTCGACGCGAGAAGACGACGTCCGAGATCGGCTCTCGCCGCGGCGGAAAAATAGCGCGCGGCTTCGCGTGTAAAGTTTGTCACGATTTTATTGCGCGCGGACGTCGCGCGACGGCGATGTCGCGCGGCTTCCACGACGGAATAAATTTCCTCCTCTCGTCTTGCTCCTCGGAGCGCAGGGCGCGGCACCACCAAGGGATGTGGGAGAGAAAGAAAGAGAGAGGAGCGTGTGTAGAGAGACGGCACACACGGGCGTACGCGGCAAACGAGTCTTACGCTAGAAGAACGCTCGCTAAACTAACTCGCTTGGAATGCGGCACGAGGGCGGGATGGCAATGCAAATTTATTCAAAACTCGAAAGAGCCCTCGGCTCGATCCACATCCCCCTCTCTCCCTCTCGCTCTACGCGTCCCTCCGATTTCTTCCTCTCTCCCTGCTCTTCTTCCGTCTCGCTCCTCTCTTTCCGCCGTCGTCTTCGCCCTTCCGGAGGGAAGACGCCCGCGGTTAGCGGAATACTCGATTCACCGCGAAAAACGGCCAATTATACGCGGCAGAAAATTCGAAGCCCCGAAATCCCGATTCGTTCCGATCGGCGCGATTACGATCGCTCGTTGCACCGGTGCGTGAGAGGGCGAGGGCCCTCTTCTACGGGGGGTTACGAGCGAGCTGCTGTCGAATCGCGGGGGACGAATGAGAGCGCGCTACCGAGTTATCGCCGCGGAGTATCGCGGCCGGGACAGAAATACCTTCGCCGCGAAATGCAAAGCGCCGGTCGATCGGTTATCGCGTTATGCGCTTAATAATAACAACGCCGTGTGCCGATATATTACAACCGTGCACCTCTCTCTCTCTCTCTCAGTGTATTCCGCCAGTGTATAAGACGCGGGGCCGTCTTATGGACACGCCGGCGCGCAGAAAAATTGAGATAAGAGCGGAAGGTCGGCCGCGCGCAGCACGTTGCCGCTGGAAGTGAGTTTCTCACGGAAGAGATTTTTCCGTCTGCCCCGATTAAGCGTTGACCACATCCGGCGATCGTTACGAGCCGAGGTGTACCGCCGGCTCCGCCACACACTGCCGATCGCGCCGCATTCTTGCGTGTACCCGGCACGAAACACGACCCGCTGAAGGAGAAGAAGAAGCGCAAGAAGAGGCGCCCGCCTTGTCAAGGTCTCCGGGGCGCCACCGATGGAAAAAACGGCATACGGCGCGATCGTGATCCGGTCGCCGTCGACGACGCGCAACAACGTTCCACCACTCTCCCGTCATCGTACATCACGTAATAAACGATCGACAGTCGTTTAGCGTCTCTTACACGCGCATAACTCGCGCATAAACGAAGGAAAAAAAAATACAAGTAAAAAGAAGAAGAAAGAGAGACAGAGGGGGGAGAGAGAGAAAGAGGTGAAAAAGGGGAAAACTCGCTCGCATTCTTCTCTCTCTCTCTCTCTGCCGTTAATTCCCGCAGCCCATTTTCTGCCAATCATAATCGCGTCCGTTCTCTTCTCTCCTTTCTCGCGCGGAAAGGTAACGCATCTAATTAGCGCGGAAAGCATCCGCGCACGTCGCCGTGAATAAATGCTAATGCTCGCTTTTCATTAGTTTCCCAATTATTTTCCTCAGTCCGACGCTCCCGCGGCGTGGGGTAGCCGGTTGCTACGCGCGGTCATGCGAGCGCAAGACAAGGCGAGGCAGCGGAGTGGACCAAAAACTCGCCGAGTCGGAGAATATGCAAGGATCGCACGAACGAGAAGCTCTCTCGTTACTGGCCGGGCTAGTAATTTCCGACTGCTGCGGCAGTAAGGAGCTTTAATCGTTGTCCTGATTAACGTAGGTCACGAGAGCCCGGACGGGATAGGAGAGGCCTAGATCGTTGCTTCCTTTCATCTCCGCGTAATTGAAAACTCGGTTCATTCACACCATTAACGCAACGAGCATTACACTACAATTAAGACGTCGGACGAGTCTCACGATCCGCCACTGGCTTTCTGGGCTAGATTAAATCGCCATGCTACATTTACCAGCGCGTGGTTACGTTTCCCTTCCCGGCGCCTAATTATTTTTCTTTTCTCCCTACCCCCTCCCCTCTCCCTCTCTCTATTTCCTCCTTTTTCAGAAATTAATTCCGTTTATCGCGAGATATTCAGAGTAGGCGCATAGTTAATAATACACATTTGCGGTGCCAACGTACGGCCCGATTTTACATGCGCTCCCGATACTTTCTTGTTCCCAACTCGACGCCATCGGCTCCCTCTCTCTCTCTCTCTCTCTCTCGTTTCCCGGCGAGAAGTGTGCAAGGTTACTACGACTCGTTAGTATTCAATTTATTAGCGTGCGCGCGCGCGCGTGTAGGAGGTGTCGGCCGGATTACACGTCGAAGCTGCTGCTTTTCTCTTCCACGGTTCCGTGCGGCGCGCGGGGCCTTCACAACGCCATTCGGTACGAGGAGGAGCCGCGAGGCGACGTGCGCGATGCACCTCGTCTTTCGATCCGTCCGCATGCATAGCAAAACGGTCGAGGCGAGAGTCGGGTGCGAGAGGTATTATCCTCGGGAAAGGATGGAAATTTAAGCGGCGATCTAACGTGGATAAACGACGTCTCGTCGGTCACGCTGTCGCGTTGTCTGTCTCTCTCTCTTTTTTTCCTTCTCTCATTTTATTTCATTTTCCTTCCCCTTTTTCCCCCTTTTTTCGTAACCGGGTTCGGATATTGCGCGTTGAAAAATCGTGATTAAAAATTTCGGAGTGTCGAGAGAGAGAGAGAGAGAGAAAGCGAGCGATAATCTCGTCAATGTTGCGCGATCAAACGTGGGATGCCGCGCATACCGGGCCTGTCGTCGCGCTCGCGGAAGCGAGTTACGTCGCCGCCCCGGATCGCCGACCAGATAGGCCCGTGTCGGGGAGACCGAGCGACGATGGACACACGTCGATCGAGAATGATGTCGCCCGGACACCGGCGATCCTTCGCCGGTGTTGCGCCGGGTCGCGGCGATCCGAGAGGAGGAGGGGTCGGAAAAAGTCCAGGTGATCTACGAGAGTTATACACGGTAATGGAATAACCACAGGGACGACGAGTAATTGTAAGAATTAACTAATAACACGGCAGCGAAGTAGGGTCGTGCGAACCCGGCATCCTCGGGCCCCGTAACCTGTCATTCCTCGATCCCTCCTTCGCCATCCAGAGGGATCTATCAATTACTTCGCCTAAGTGGATCCTAGATCGGACAATAGAATTGGGCCCCCGCCGGATTCGCCGCGGCGACCCTGGGCACACGGGGACGGATTTGCATGTGCAATTAAAGCTCCTCGCGACGGATCGCTGCGTCGCGCGCGCTCTGCGTCTCTCCATCCGCGAAATTACAAGCAAGCTCGTACCAGGGACGCGAGAACGCGTTCCACTTCGGTCGCGCCGGCAGCGTGAGAAGTCGAGTACGCGGAATCCTCCGCGAAATCGTTCTCGCGTCCGCCAAACGCGAGTAACGACGCGACGATCGATCGATCGAAGGTACTCTTGCCGCCCGACAACACAGCCTTCCCAGTTACAGCTGCTGCTGTAAGCTCGCGTTACAGCTATTGCTTTTATCGCACCATTAAATTATGCATTCGATTGTTATTTTTATCGTCCAAATAAGAGATGGACATCGATGAAATTATCGATACGGTTACCGATGAAGCCTAATAGGAGACGCATAAGCAACGATTTACAGTGAATCTCTCACATGCCAAAATCGGTGTAGTGTCAGACAAAAGGTAAACCAAGTGGGAGAGTTTTCACAAAAAAATTAACGAATACTCACCGATACAGTTTCACTGATTCAATTAGTGACATTTTCGCCGATCCAACTTGAGAGAGTAACGTTGCGCCGTATTTTGTCGCGCCGCTCGCTCCTCGCGTTTTTAATTTTCCATTCTTTTATTTTTTATTTTTTTAATTAGCGACATTGGGGGGAGCGCGCGAGGACGCGCCTTTTACTCGAACGCCACGGTTACGCGCGACTCGCGCGTAAAGCGAAAAGTGGTAGGGACGCTTGCAGCCCGAGCACGGTACAAAGCCAAAAAGTGACTTACCGGCGGAACGTTGAAATTCCATTCGCGTGGCCGCGCTATCGTTGCGGGCTTTTCGCGCTCCAACCGTTTTTAAGCCGACAATTCGCCCTCCGCGAGCGCGCCCGCGCGGACGCCGCCATACGACGTGTCATTTAATTTCCGCAATAACGCTTTTGTTACCGATTAAAAACAGAAAGAGGTACGAGGCGATGAGAAAGAGAGCATCGGGCGTGGAGAGCGCGGCACACACGGGCGAAAGAGAGAAAAGGGGGTGGGAAACGTGGGGGTGAGCGGATGGAGATTCGAATGGGGCGGAATGGCGGAGAGACACGAGAGACGGAGAGGAAAAAACGGACGGCGGAACGCGGCGGCATTGTTTCGGGCTCGCGTCCGCCGCGGGGGCCCCATCGCGGCTAAATGCCGTGAAATTGTCATCCTACAGTCACAAAGGGAATTCACTCTCGCAACCGGTGAAATATAAACGCGTTTTTCCAGCCGGCCGTTTTTCCACTCCGATTGTTTTTTGGGCCGGATTATTGTTTCCCGTCGCCGCACAACCTTCCCGGCTATTATATTTCACTAACAACGACGATCGTGGCCGTTATTATTAGTAGCGGAGAGCGAGCGAGCGAGTGAGCGAGCGAGCGACTGTGTCCGCCCGTTTTTATTCGTCGCGCGCGCGCCGCGAGACTGAACGGGGTGGCATGCCTGTATAGTGGTTACGCTTGCGATTTACGATCGAACGGAAGATCGATCGTCAGCTTGCGGAATCATCTTCCCTTTTTATTTTTTTTTCTATTTTATACTAAAAGCGAAGAACGCGCGCGACGCGGGCGGACGGGGGAACGACGACGGGGAGGGAAAACGAGCGAGGCACGGCAATTTCGGTCGCGCGCGGCGAGATCGATCGCGACGACGTGCAGATAATTCTTTTCTAGACCGCCTGTGGAAAAATTCGCGGCCACGGAACGTGCCGTTCCGAAGCGAATTAAAAGATTATCCGTGTGGCTGCGGGCGAGCGAGCGAGCGAGCGAACGGGCGAACGGCCGCTTGAAATTGCTCCTTCATTTCTGGAGCAATGCACGCGAACCTTTCAATCTCGATTCGAGTCGAGAGAGCGCACGATCGATTAGGGAATTTCGAAGCCCGAGACGACGTGTCCCTCGGGTCCGCTTAACCCCCTACTCATCGACCCTCCTCTCCCGTATCCGTCGCCCTACCCCGAGAGAGCCCCCATTTCCCCCGAACTCGGAAATTCAACCGTGCGTGATCCGATGAAGTCTCTCTCTCTCTCTCTCTCTTCGTCCTACGTCCTTCGCTCCCCGCGTCTCGTTGATGTAATATTGGAAAATAATGCACCGCCGTGTACGAGCCGCGCGACTCGCCCAGCTTCGGAGAAATCGGCACCCTCGCTACCGATCGAATCCGTCTCCGTCGATGTGCCAGGAGAGGTACGCGTCTCGAGAAAGCCCGAGTTAAGTCGTAAGTGGAAGCGTGACTTTTCAAGAATAAACCAACTGCTATTTACAGCTGAGATTCTCGAGTGTTATTGAAGCTACTTCACTGAATCCAAGAGTAAGTGGCGGAGGCGAGTAAAGCTCCCCAAGAGTCCCTTAAGAATCTGGCCATCTCCGACTTCTCACTGATTGGTCTAGTCCCTTATTTGATTAAAAATAGCGAAACTGAAGATTGTCAAAGAAATAGATTTTATTTGTAACTAAATGTCATTCTAAGATGGGAGATATAAATAATAATAAAATGATAGAAAAATTAATTCTTAAGAAATTATAAAATCTACTTTTATACAAAACTTACATGTATTAAATGGCCAATTAGAAGCCGAGCATAGATATTTCAATCATATTTATTATTATGTGGGAAGGTGAAAATGTCCTTCGTATATCGCAAATCGCGACGAGCAGTTTCCACGTATCGACCGATCCTGAATCTCGGTTACATTTACGCGTTATTTATTTTCTTGAATTGCCTTCGCGAAAAATCCTCTTGTTCAATTGCTAACTCAAGTTGTAAGCAATTTGATTGCTCTACTTATTACGTTGCGAAAAAATATTAATATTTAATATTAATATTAAATATGGCATTAAAACATTCGTGCTCGACTCCTAATTAGCTATTTAATACATATGTATCTTTACCTTTATTCAGCAGCCTTAACACTTGAAAATCTACTTTTATAAATAGCATTACATATAATTAGATAAAAACAACATATGTATCTCCAGAAAAATGCATCTGAACTCGGTATATTATAGATACTCTTTGTAGATAAATAATATATATATATATATGTAACTATATATATAGATACTCTTCACAGATAAAGATTCTAAGAACAAACCAGACGTCATTTTTGATCAAACAGTCGCGAATGACCAGACTCTTAAAACTAGTGGCAAGTTACTGAAAGCGCCAATGTCGCGGATAAAAATCAAGCGGAGAAACATTCGTTTGTTCTCTGTGGGTCAATCTGATGCCGCGCGTCCGTTAACGGGTTGAAAGCGCACACGCGAAAGAAGAAATAGGAAATGTGAAGAGGAAGGTGGGGGAAGATCACGAGGTACGGACGTAGGAAAAGAGAGTCGGGCGAGCTCAGGCGGAAGCGGGAAGGACACAGAAACGCGCGATGAGGCCATTTCCGCGTTTCCGCTAAATTTCTCCCGCGGCTCGTCCTTCCGTCGACGATGGCAACGGTGTACACACGCCGGAGACGCGTTAAGACGATATCTCGGCGTGTATACGCACGGACGATGAAAACCCAAGGGCAATTAAAGGAGGAGCTTAACAAGCCGGAATCACTATCGTTTCCTCTGCATCTACCCGCTGAAAGGATCCAACGCGTAATAAGGTACGCCGGTACATTCAACGTCCGCCACTGCGCGCAGCTCGAGCGCATACTTAGGTAGCGTAATACGCGTGTACGATATCACCGACAATTAGGCCGGTTTCTTTCGGGGCCGATCCTCCCTCGGCGCCGCTCCGCGCGGCGACGCTTATTTAAATGCGAGAAACAATGGTCTTCCTGCGGATGTCGGGGCCGCCGATTTCGGCGCGCGTATCGGAGTAGCTCCGCGACCAGTTCGATCAATCGTGCCCCGGCGTGATCCAACGGCGATCGACGCGGAGGATAAGGCGAATCGCACGCGCATTCGCGAGGACTTTCCCATCGCGCGACCATGCGATCTCTATAATAAACGAATGATACAGAGACGTTACGATATCCGTCCTCGGTATCGCGCCTGCGCATCGGAGCGTGACATGCAAAGTGGCCCGCGCAGTGGGGAAAAATGAACGACGCGGGGCTGGATCTCGTTGTCCATCCGGCAGATTCTCGCGATGGTTGCGAGAAGCTAGTCAACGCGAGTCCGACAATCCCAATTTCCTGCCACAGTAATCAAACCGCGGATAGACGAGCTCTCTCTCTCTCTCTCGCTTGCTCTTTCTCTTCTTCTCTCTCTCTCTCTCTCTCTTCGTCTATCTTTCCCTCTCTCGGCATTCAGCTGGCAGCTAGTTACCTGCCGTGTTATCTCGCATCTTTCCCACTGGCATCGTTAGCGCCTCCTCTTCTCGTTGGCACCGAAGACGAGGTGAGCCGGTCGTAACCCGTGGACATGTAAAAGTTTTGTAGACAGCGCGCCCCGGCTGTAATATACGTTTGTTTACAAGCCAGATACGACGCATCGCCGGTGCTATCGCATAACTGTCTTGGCGCGCTCGGCACTTTTTATTGCCGGCGTATGATTTAAAGCGGAATTATCATTAATAATACCGTCGATAATCGAAGACCGTAAATGGAAAACGGCGAGGAGTCACAGATTAATAGTTTTGGGTTTCCCTCGACAGTTATTTCGCGCGTTTTTGTCGGAAATTTTCACGCTGCGGCTCGTGGTGCGCGCGCGCGTGCATTAAATTTCATTAGTTAATTTTTCTCATGGGATATTTATTAATAAGCGGACAATGATTCCCATCGCAGTTCGTGAGCGCAAGAAAGCCGAAGGTCACACCGGCTGATATATCGCCGGTATTCGATGTGGTCGTCGACACCTTCTGCTATTCGCAGACGCGAAAACCAGGCTTGTACGCAAGTGCGTTTGTGTGCCAGGGCCACGGGGCAAGAAGCGGACGAGACGAGAAAGGAGCGAAGGATAAAGGAGCAAACGCCGGTCCGAGTCGAGGGTGAAGGAGAGCAGAAACGATTGAGTAGGCGCTGGGCAGCTGTCGAAAGATTAAGATAACCCTGAAGTTAAGTGAACACGGGGTGTGCCCGGACTGTGGATTTAAGGTGATTAAAGGCACCTGATATCGAGAATTATTATACCATATATTTCGTAGAGCGCGGCCGGACCATATTCTGACGGCTGCATAAATTTCGCGCCGGAGCCAATAGTTAAAGCGCGAGGCGGCCGATCGCCATGCTGAAAAGTCTCGGGGCGCCGTGTGTGAGCGAGGAAGATCGGCGAGAGACCGGCCCGGAGGAAATCCGTCTGAAAACGTGCATCGTTAGAGTCGTGGCGCTTTCAGCGCGGCTTTTCCTCGGGCGCCGTCCGTCGCGGTAACGAGGAAAAGTGAACGGCCGATTTCCTCCGGAACGTCGTCGTCGCCGAGCCACGACCGTTAATTGGGGTGAGATCGCATCGGCGCACCGAGTCCGATGCGCCGTAGGCTCGTGTCACGAGTCCGGTCACCGGTGCAGGTACACGCGGCTAACTGATAGAGAGAGAGAGAGAGAGGCAGAGGAATTGGTGAACCCGTCCCCACCCGATCAGATGATCCCGGGACGACTTCGTGACTTCGTATTTGCTCAGCCATTTCCAGAGTGAGCTCTATCCGGCCCGCCGATCGACGTATCTACCTTCCAGGATACATAATTATATTATAATAAACTGTAACGATATACGAGGCCGGCTATCCTTGCTGCCCTCCTGGCTCGCCTCACGGCTCGCCGTCGTACCGCGCCACGAGCACGCCGCCTTCTCTCTCGTTTTCTCATCGAGGTCGCCTACGACCGGGCATCTCCTAGCTTTTTCTCCACGGCGTAAAGCCTCCGAGAAATCCTCGACGCGTCTGCCGGCGCGAGCGGGACGACGAGAGCGTGTGCGCGAGAGAGAAACGCTAATTCCTCGCGGAGGTACTCTCCCGAGAGAGGGACCTCCGTGTCAGAGGGCCGAGTTTATCACTGTCATCTCTTGACGCCGCGGCTCTGCCGTCTTAATAGGTTTAATGCCCGTCGTTCCAGACCCGGGGCCTGACTCTCGATAGCCGTAACCACTGACACGTACGCGTACACCTCCTCCGCCCCCTAACCTCCCCGTGCCTGTCGCGCACGATTTTCCGCTTTCTCGTTCTTCCGGGAGCACCGCCGCTCGATCGATATCGTAATCGCGGGGATACCGCGCGAAAAAAGCCGGAAGGATTATCTCCCTTTTTCCCTCTCTTTTCTTTTCTCTTTGCAATTTTCGCGGCAACGGCGATATCGAAAGGCACGCCGGCCGCTCGTCGACGCCCGGTTACTCTCCCTCTCTCTCTCTCTCTCTTTCTCGAGGGCGAAGCTCCTTTTTTCCGAGGCTGGAATTCCCTCACTCGTAGGAATCGTGAGTACTCCCTTCGCCAACCCGACGCGCGCCACGATGTTGGTTAAATCAAGGTGCGCCTGGGTGCGCACCTTATCTCACGATGTTTACTCGGAGAGAGAAGCTACGCTCTACGAGCACTGCAAATATCGCAGAATGCGGACATTGTCGAGGCACGTATATTGGTAAGAGAGGAGCAGAGCTCGGAGGCCTCCGGGTCGAGAAACGGATGGATCTTCATCTCTCTCTCTCTCTCTTTCTTTCTTCTTCACCTCCTCCTTATCCTGCTCCTTCTCCTCCTTTTCTTCTTCATCCTCTTATTTTTCTCACATTATTGTTCGCTCTGGCTGAGGAGCAACAGCATCGATCAATATGTTTCCCCGAGCGAGGCGACCCATAGGAAACAATGCTATATACTTGGCACCATTTTGTTTATCCGGTATCATTACATATCGCATTACACACATTCCCGAGAAAGTGTTAACGGCACGGAAAGTGGGTGCGCGTCGAGGGTGGTGGAATTCCGATGAGCGCTGGATGAGGAGGGAAGGGAGGGAAATCGCGAGACGACGTCGCATGGTTCGTCCGGAGTGTTAAACGGCGTTGAACAAGCATGTCGGCGCGATCCACGGAAACGAATAAAAAGGAAGGTAATGAGGCAGCGCGAGGGTCGGGAGTCGTTGACAAAACGGATTACCCTGAGACGTCGAGCGGCGGCGTAGGTGGAGGCGCAGCGTCGAGTCGCGACGCTGCGCGGCGACGGCGGGAGGAGCGGCGGAAGAATGAAATGGCCCGAGAGATCCGAGACGCTGTCTAAACAACCCTTTTCCTTAATCATTTAAGTGATTCGGTAAGCACTCGTCTCGCTCGTCGAATCTCGCCGGTAACTCTTGTGTAAACTCAACCCTTTCTTACGGGAGCGTCGCCGCCGTCCCTTCGCCCGATAATGATAATACCCCTTCGCTCGACTGGAAAGGGAAATAATGCCTCGCCTCGATCGAGAGCCCCTCATCTGACGCTCGCCAGCTCGGAAAAAGCTCTTCCGCGGCGCCGGAGTCGTATGAATAATCGTTTAAAAACAGAGAGAGCACACTTAGGAGATAAGTCCTACGCGCGTGCATATCCTCTCTCCCTCGTGGCGAGCGCGAAATTGGCGCGACTCGGCCGGCGAATGGAATCGGCTCGCCGTTCCGAAACGAGGGAACCGAGCGTGCGATAACGTCGAATTAACGAAAAGGTCGGGACGATTCTTTATCGCCGGCTCGCCCCTCCATCCCGCGCATAACTGTCGATCGTTTCTTCGTGATCGCGTGGATCAAGTCCGACTCGCTACTCCCGGCCGTATCGCGATGGATTTTACATTCGAATTGCCACGTCGGGAGGCAAAGTTCACGAGGCGGCAGAAGCCGAAGCGACGGCCCGACGTCGAGTTCGATTAATTTTCCGGTCATTATTTTTTACGACTCCTTATCGCCAGCTCAGCTCCCTGCGCGCCTCATCCTACCCCTTCCCCGACTCGTCGAGACCCTGCGAGGTCCTCACGTAAGGATCCAACCGCCCCCGGCTTCCCCGGCACGCTCTACGGGTTTATTCGCGCTACGATTATCGCGACAGCGTCGGGACTGCGCTTATTCCGCGTTTTACATCAACGTCCCCGCGAATCGCGACGGCTCCTAAAGATGCCTCCGAGATAAGCCGAAGTCGTGTAGGAATTAGATAGATAGATACGTAAGGGTGTTTAATAATATTCTGTGAGTGTGTCCTCTAAGGACGTAAATATATACATGAGAAAAATGTTTAGATCAATATAAAGAAACACACGGAGAGAGAAAGGGGGAAAAAAATTAAAAAATATTGAGTAAAGTAACACTCGACGTGCGGGAAATTTTGGGACACCCTGTATATAGAAGTATAAATAAAAATATTTAATATAGGGAACTAAAGTAAAAGCCTGGTAAGAGCTCGTTGTTTTTGCCCACGTGCTAAGTGCGATCAGAATACTTTATAATGGTTTTAAGTACGACGGAAGGTTAAAGAGATAGCGGGACGGTCTGCTATACCGCGAAGAGAAACCGCGAAGATGGCGAAAGAGCTTATTCTCGGAAGAACCTGGTGATTTAGTATTTTCTGATCTCAATGGGAAGGTAGGGAGTTCCAGGAGGTAATGGCAACATGCGATAAAGAGTTTTGGTAAATAAACGTGTAACAAAGAAGCGTAATAAGATGATGATCAAAGGGCATCGGTGCGGTTACACAGTGGTGTTTGAAAATGACAGACGACATGCAGGATGGGAATACCTGCGGTCAGAATATTATGCATAAAGCGACCAATGATGTAAGCAGCCCTGTCATCTGCCTGAAGTCAGTTTAATGATCGGTACGAAGACGAGATACGATCGTCGCGCGGCGCAAGTCATGGATGAAACGAGCGTTCATCGGACAGCTGCGTTTAAGCTTCTGTACTCCAGTGGGATTTGTTAAAACCGCACGGTGTAGTTATAATGTCAAAGTAGGGGAAAATTGACGAATTACGACGCACGGAGCAGCGGAGGCAGAAAAAACGAAAAAGAGGACGGACCATTCACAGAGAACGGACGGGAAATTATTACATCGTGCGCACTCACGGAGGTACACGTCGCTCGTATTAACGTCTTCTTCGCGACCGTAGGAATTGCCGCAGAAGGGGTAATGGGGCCGCGATATTATAACGTCGATGCGCGGTAATTATCGGACGAGGTGGAGGATCGCGATAAGTCGCCGAAAAATTCAATATCTCCGAGTCGGGGGGCTACCCGGGAAACAATGTGCCGGCGTTATTTATGCGATGTCTCTCGCGTTTAAGTCATTACGGTAACGGCTAATTACGCGTTCGTGCAAGTACTAATTTCGCTTCAATAACGCCAAATGTATGCGCGAATCGCCGGCGCACGTAGTGCCGTTTACCGCGGCGGAGGCGAAATGACGCTTAACGAGGCTGACGTGTCGCCCCGACTATAATGGCAAACTCGAGAGGGAGAACGTATGTACCGGAGGAACGGACGACGCTCCGCTCCGGCCGAACTCTGGATGGTTCCTCGCGGACCTCGTCGTCTTCGTTGGTGCCGTTTGATGGTCTCTCCTCGCCGGGGTTTCTACGGGTACAGGGAGGAGCCCCGGAGTCGGTCTGGGCGGAGCCTCGGGACCGCAAAACACCGGCTCGACTCACTTCGCGGCTCTCCGGCTACTATTAATTATTTATGCTGCGAGTGCTGCGCCGCTACCAACCCCCGTCGTAGCCGGCACACGTGTGCTGCACCGCGCCGGTACCATCCGCGCGTCGGTATTATAGCCCGGGTACCGATGCCGGGGACCGGGCGAACCGGGCCAATCCTATCGAGAGCCGCGATCGATTCGCCCGGAATAATAATCATGATTGGATTCCCCGGGGTTTTGGGGGCAGGACTTTCCGGTCCCCCCTTGTGCGCGCATCGGGCCCCGATGTCGGATTAAAAGCGCGGGGCTGCGCGTTCGGACCATCCTCGCGTTCGCCCGATCGTCCGAGGGTATCAGTGGGTACCGAAGAAAGAGAAAGAGGGAAAGAAAGAGACCAATGATTGAGCGAAACGCGCACCTAGATCGGAGGATCAGGCGGGGGGAAAGTACCGCGAGACTACCGCGGCCGATTATCGAATAAATCGCGTTTACGAGACGCCGCTACCTGTCGGGAGCGCCTACCTTCCGCGCGGATGCCTTCCACTCGGAGCGATCGGGGAAGCTGCGAGGCGCAGTCGACGCGCATTCGAGAGATGAAACCGACGGTGTGCCCCCTCGAGGGGGTTGCGAGAAGAGATCGCTCGTTGCGATCTGTCTCGGAGATTTTCAGCGGGCATTTCGCGCGGCTGGTCGTCTGGCTCGCTCGCGGGGGACAGGATAGAAACGACCGGGAGAAAGAGGAGAAAGGTGGAAGAGGAAGAAGAGACGACGTCAAGGCGGCGGCAAGGGCACCGGGAGGAAGCGACGGTAGGAGGAGGAGGAGGACCGGGCGAGGACGACGGTGGAAAGGAGAGATGGGCAAAAGGAAGCAGAGGAGCGTCTGGCGAGGCATTTTTCTTTGGACCGTGGAGCAGCCACCGTGTGATTACCCGGGACGAGGGGGCATATATGAGTAATTTGTATTCAGCCCGATCATCCGTATCGAAATTCGAATCTACTTAGTTCTGAGAAGCGGCGCTGCCCCGGCCGTCCTCCTCCGTAGCTTCGATCTCTCCACCTCTCTGTCTCTCTCCCCCTGGTCCCTTCCCTGCACCCGATCCACTATTCCACCCTCTCTCTCTCTTTCTCGGGGCTCGCTTCGACTACAGCTTAATATAATATTATTCGCCGGTTTAGTTTAATGGTGCCGGGCGATTATTACGTGGCCAGAGTCCGACCGACTGGCTGGCTTCTTCGGCCTCGGGTGTACTCTCCTGCCTCTCTCCCCCTCCGACCGTCCTTCTTCTTTTCAACAGCATCCTCCGTCGGCTCTTGTACTCTTTCGTTTGTCCGAACCACGGCCCGGTACCACCGTGCCGAAATATACCCGGCGACGTTGTTGTGTACCCTGGCACAACATCACTTACACACAATCGACGCGCACACCTGCGAAACGCGGGTCGGTGATGGTGTTCGCATCTACGTACGTACTCGCACGCCCGTAGATATGCCCGCACTCTCGGTGGCGGGGGCCGTGAGTGATCCTCCGAACAAAAAGCCCCAAAACAAAACGCCATTATGATTAGTCCGAAGGATGGGTGGTCCAAATTGCCGCGGTTCGCGTTCCCGCACCGAGAAGGCGATACGACGCTCTTCGCCAATCGCTCTTTTACTTTCTCTCTCTCTCTTTCCGTTTTTATCTCACTGTTTCGAAGTTTCTCTGTCCGCACTCGTCAGACACGCCATAAAATTAGCTTTACGCGCCGATCGTAAATTGACGCATACGGAAACAACGAGCGAAGAGCCGCGGAGGAGTCCGCGACCCGTCGCCGAAGACCGTATCCGAATGAGCGTCCGTAGAGACGTCCACCGGGTCCGAGGAAGCAGCCCGAAGGTGACCCATGAGAAAGCACCTAATGAATCGCCGCGGAATTTGCATTGTGAAAAGGGCGCGTTTATAATACATTGCTCGCGCCGCGCGCTTCGAACTCGTTATGCCGCGTGTAAGAGTCATTAAGAGCCGAATAATTACTCGTATCGTTCCGGAGTTGATAGATCGTCCGATCGTGGCCGGTTTGACCCGCGACACTCGCGCGATGAAGAACAACGGCCTCGGCAGTCGAAAAGCTGGCCTCGCGCGAACCGTAACGATTATAAGGCACGATCGTCCGATACAAACGAGCGCACGTGGATAATAGCATCGCCATTACGCCGGAGCTCGAGAGGGACTCGCTTCGTGTGAGTACGAATTCATTCCCCGGTGCAACAAATTCCGCCGGAGGCCTCATTACCCACGAACAAAGCCGTCGCGCTTTTCCTCCATACGTAGAATCTCATTTGTTCGCGCGGCCGAATGACAATGTGACGAGCGACGAACCGCCCAGGCCCCGGTGGTAATCTACGTACCGAGATCGATTAAATGGTGGCAAGAAGTCGAGTAATGCATGCGGTCTGCCCGGTGTGGCGGGTGTAGCCGGTAGGATATTAATGAAGATATTCAAATGAGACAAAAATGAGGGAGAACTGGCCTTTGTCGGGCGTAAGGCTTCACCGGTGACTCGGCCTATGTAGATTACTCTTCGCCCTTCCCCTCCCCCTGCCCTCCTCGTGCTCTCTCTCACTCTCTCCTCGAGACTCACTCCTTCCCCCGCGCTGCCCCTCTCGCTCCTCTTCGCCGCTTCTTCTTAAACTCTTCATCCTCGATCCGCCTTAACCTCTCCACCTACCGATCGTTTACCTCCCGGAGATTCGATCGTGCACCGACTCGAACGGGGCGTCCTTTTAACTTGTAACGCAGATTCCCGTACTTCGCCGACGGGTGAAGAAAATAGATTTTAAGAGCGTTTCTCCGCTCGCGAACAAAGAGCGAATTGCCGGGTCTATTCTGTCGGCGGTTCTGCGATTTATCTCGCAGCATTTCGAGACTACCTGTCGCCGAGCCGGTGATTCACGATTTTATCGAGACGTGATTTCGACAAAATTGCTCAATCGCTCATTGACCATAAACGGGAGCCCTTCGCTCCGTCAACGGTGACTCCGGGCAAATTTTGCAAAATTTGGGAATTAAATTAAAAATACCAATGCTTCAGTACCTAATTGTGGACATTCTTGTTCTCTTGGTCTTTATACACGAACGTTTAGTCTTTAAACATAAAGATGTGCATTCAACATATAATAATGTTAGTATTCACTATAAAATATATTTTTTTTATACCAAGATATTGTTAAATGTACTTAAGAGACTTAGTAGGCATATATAAAAAAATGCATACTCTCATATAAATTACAACTTTTTACAAAACTTGGCAAATTTTACCAAATTTTTACTTCCACTAGAGTCCTGTGACTCCTTAAAGACCAAAACAACAAGAATGTTCAGAGTTGGGTACGCGTGTCCAGGCATCGGTACTTTTACCTTCGAGCGATCGCAGGTGAGGAAGGAGGGAAGAAACTGCGCGTTCGTCGACGAGCGGCTTTTTTTCGCGGCGTTCGCCGGCAGAGGATTATTAAAGCGGATTAGCGTCGCGAGAACGCATAAATTGCCGGAATATCGTTACACACGGAAGGTCAGAAGGCGGCACGGCGCCTCGCCGCCGTGAACCCGATCTGTCATTAGCGAGCTGCTTAATTCACTTGTTTCTTCAGTTTCCACTGGGATGAAATTAGAGCCGCGCCAGCCCAGTGGATGTCATTAAGAGCCTTTTAAATCGCCCTTAAGACCCGCCAGGCCATTAGAGGCTCGCGGTAGGAAAGGGCAACCCTTGTACATATCTTTTTTCCCTCCCGCAACGCCATCATCCGCCGTCGTGCCCGCCTAGCCCCGTAGCGCCGACATCGACGCGGTTCCCGACGTTAACGGTGTTTCCCGCGACGCTCTGCAGCAATGCGGCCCGGCTTACGGCTCTCGTCGACTCGGTCTCCGCTGTTCGCTCAGCTACGCGTACACTTTGCGCTTTATCCAGTTAGTTGCGACTAATGTCGTTACTCGTCTTCGACGAGCGCGCTACGACGATGGAAGGAGTCGCGCGCTCCCATCGGCGCTCGTTTCGCTCGCGCGAAGTCCCTCGATTTCTCTCGGCTTAATGGCCCAAATTGACGTCTTGGGTGTTCTCCCGATCTTAACTGCCGGGCGCGACGAAACCGAGGAATTTAAATGTCGACGAGACGCGGCGCGAAAATCGTTCTCTCTTCCCTTTCTCTCTGTCTCCTTCTCCTCCACCCTCTTACCTGTGTATAATTGGAAAAAAAAGACGGGACGAGCGGGGAGATTCGATTTAGCGGCGCCAAATGCCACCGAACACGTAAGACGGTAGCCACCTTTCGTCCTTCTCGTTCCCCCCCCCTCCTCGCGCACGGACGCTATTCCGCGCGCCACCATGTTCCCAGCGAGAGACACAAAGAACCGGCAACGCGTATCGGCCCGATTTTAATTGATATTTCGTCGACGACCGTCGGCGGCCATTGTTTCCCTCACCTCCATTATCGGTACCTTTGTGTTTCGCCGATATGGACGGAGCGTCATTTTCGCCGATGCGCCTCCGTCTCGGGTCGACGATCCTATTTGTCAAGTCATTTCAGGACGTGTTATACCTGCGCGCCGGAGTCTCTGTTCGGCGACCGGAACGATCTGAACGCGTGGAGCAGCACGTAGAGAGCGCGGTGCGGCAAAAATGCATATTGTAAAGCGATGCCTCCGAGATGGACCGCGATATGAATAACGCTACCGATAAATGTACGCCCCCTCTCTCCTACCGTCGTCTCGCTCTCTCTTCCGTGTAACAAATTTGACGACCGAGATTACGCGACGTCGACATCGCGCTTGAAGCGTAATCACCGATTCGAGACACGCGATAAATATTCTCGAGGAGGAGAGATTCTTTTCTTTCTCACAGGAGGAAGGGGATACGGCGGGAGATCGCATCAGCTCTATTCTATTTAATAGCGATTTTTCATCGCGTGACGTCTTACCCTCGAAAACACTCGAGTTTCCCTCCCTCCCCCCCTCCCCCGCTCCCGGAACAAGGAAGCGGGCCCCGTGAAGTAGTAACTCGACCGCTAAACGGCAGATATATGGCGGGTGATTAGCGCATGCGAGCAAATAGGTGGGATTCGCGATAACACGAGCCGGTTGCGGGAAGTTAAGTCGCGATACTCTCGATAACCCTATCTGCCGTAGTACGGTAAATCATAACCCTAGCTTATGGGTGGCAAACTCGGTATTTACGATACGGCGCAGCCCGGCGTAAAAAAAAAGGAAAAAAAAAAGAAGAAGAAAAAAAATAGCCGAAGAAGAAAACCCAGTGCCGAAGGCAACGCGCGCGCGCGCCAACGGCGACCTAACGGTTCTCTCGCGCGCGTTCGCGCGCGCGAGAGAGCGAGCGAGCGGGCGCGGGAGGACGCGCGCATTTTTTAATTAAACTTCTCCCGCTAACTAGACAGCTCTATTATTCAGCGAGAG
>NW_014555128.1:71224-73308 GCF_001313825.1 Dinoponera quadriceps | reverse complement strand
GGGGGGGGGGGGGGGGGGGAAAGAAGTCGAGAGATCGGCCGTCAGGCGATCTTTCTGCGGATCGCTTCGGGAATCGAGGAGGAGCGATCTCTCTCGCGCGCGCGCGTCCGCGAAGCGTGTCAACGTCGTGGTGGGCGACTCCTCTCTCCTCGTCGTGGTGGACGACGGGGGAGCGCGCAACTTCTGGAGAGACTTCCTCCCGTCCGTCCGTCATCTAGGAGTCCACGGGACGGCGAAGGAGGTCGCCATTAGTCACGAGAGGAGGAGAGGAGGCCCCCGAGGTGCGCAATTACCGTGCGCATTAATCTGCCCCGCGAATGCTGATTATTAAGGCGACGACAATAAGAGTAAAGTCGAATGAAATGCGAACGCCGGCGGCATAAATCGCCCTAGGAACTCCACTTAATTGTTGCACTCTATATGCTAAACGCGACACACCGCTCCGCGCGTCGCGCCGCGTGTGCGATATCGCGAGAGCGAGTCCCGTGCGCGAGTTATGGCACAGTCGCCGCCTCCGTCATGCGAACCGTCGAATCGCTTATCTCGTCCCCTGGCCGCCGGCGAGAACGACCACTTGGCGAATTAATTAATCTCTCGAACGCGCGCGCGGCTCCGTCGAGCGTGCCCCCGCGTTCTCCGGAGAGTCTCGCTCCGATCGACCGTAAAGAACGAGAACGCCGCGAGGTTGACGTCGCGACATCGCCGTTGCCGGAGAGAATCAAGAAGGGAGCATGCGGCGGATTCACCGGAAATCCACCATTTTCAGGTAATCTTTTGGCAAGGGGCCTCGAGCAAGCTGTAAGTGAACAACCTGCAGTGTAGCGCGAATCCGTATTTTCATTCTATTGTGAATCTTTACGGCCCTGATATTGCAAAATCCGACTCTTTACATAATTAAATCTTTCCATTGTCCAAACAACGGCCAGGAATCAAGTCTCCCGAAGATGCCGCCGGGTTCCCCTACATATATGCACATTTGCGGAAGTTGACCCGGCGGAACCAATCAGAGTAGAGGACACTTCCCGCTTCGCTCTCCCTTGAATCTCTCTGGTCGCCGACATACGCGTGGACTGTCAATTGCGGGGCTTCGCGTCCTTTATCGCCCCCTTGGTTGCCCTTCGCCAACCGAGAATCCTCGGACTTCGCGATTCGGTACGATTCTGGTAACTCCGCGGGGCAATTGCAATTAAACGGTCCCCGATCGAACGAGCCGCGTAATAGATCCGAACGGCGGTCGTCCGGCGGTGAGCATTATGCATATGCCGGCGGAAGAGCGGCCTCGAGTGTGTCACCAGGCACGGGAACGAAATTCCATTTGGCGTCACTCAATATTCCATCAAAACAGACCTTCGCCGGCGCGGCGTAGTCTTTTGTTTCACGATGCGGGCGGCACAGGTGGTATTGCCAGCGAACCGGTAGGTAGGTACTTACAACAAAGAGGCCTGTGGCACGTAATATTCAGCGACAGCCGCGCGCGATCGGTTCGCCATAAGGGTAGTATCGTGTGTCCCATTGTGCGATCGATAAATCATCGCGACCGGACGCTGAGCTCGCTCGCGCTTACGTTCTCTCTCTCTCTCTCTCTCTCTCTCTCTCGCCCTCTCTTTTCTCGCCTTTCGGTCTCGCCATTACGTCCGGCGCCAAAATCCCGACGTAATAAACGCGCTAAACGGGCTTGTTAACGGTGACCCAGGATCGCTGGAAATTGACGACGATGACGACGACGAGGGCGCGCGAAATAAAATCAATCGCGAAGATCGCGTTTCATCGGCCGGCGACGGTGCAAAAGTCTGCACCTTTGCGTCTCAATCGCGTCGGGGGAAGTCCGATAATATATCATTACCCGATCCGGTTTCGCGATAATTAGAAATACGCTTGCGGATCCGCATGCGCGCACGCTCACTACCGTTCCCATTAATATTTTAATCTCCACTGTCGCGCCGCGGCGGTCGCGATTTATGGAATGCTCTCTCTCTCTTTCTCTCTCTCCCCTCGTCGAGAGAGATTCTCACGGATGACTGGTCGCGCGGGCGACGATAAAATCGAAGATCGCCGATTCCCCTGTAGCTGACGTCGATCAACGA
>NW_014555128.1:65004-71167 GCF_001313825.1 Dinoponera quadriceps | reverse complement strand
GGGGGGGGGGGGGGCACGGCCGGCGGGGTGACGATAATTGCGATCAGAGCCCGCCCGATGAAATCCTAATATTACGGCGCGGATACGCATCGAATATGAGCATCTAGGTAAGCCGTCGCGCCACTAGTCGCGTTGGACGACGCAAAGCGGGTTGGAAGGAGCGTGTGGCGAGGGGACGGGGGCGCGAGACTGCAGGGGACGGGGGAGCGGCTGGAGAGCAAGAGGGAGGCTCGACGCGGCCGAGAGAGCAGGTATAACCTATTGTAATCAATATTAATTACTCGAGACAATGGAATCTCATTGGACTCGATCGTTCGAGCGGCCTCACGCGGAGGGGCACCGACGGGGCAATGGGAAGAAGCGGGGACTCGCGGGGATAGACACGGGGCACAGACGGGGGGGCAGAAAAGGGAGCGATGAGGGGGACGTAGGGTTTCAGGGAGAGACCGAGAGGAAGAGAGAATGTGTGTGTGCACATGAGTAAGAGAGACAGAGAGGAGGTCATGTTTGGCTCTAACGGACGGACACGTTAGTGTAACGCACACGCTTACCGCGATGCGCGGGCGCGACAGAGAACGAGAGCTCGCTGTTGCTCCACGTTAGAGCATTATCTATTGTTGTTGACGTTATGCGTTGTGCACGCGCGCACAGGCCCGCCGGTGCGGCGGCCGATGTTGTCGTTGGACGCTGCCGCGTTGTCGGCGGCGGTAACCCGTCGTCCGTGCCCTCCCGCGCCGCGTTCGACTCTCTTGCCCACAGCAGCTCGTCCTCCTCGCGAGGGATTCCGGGGACAGGCGCGGGTGGAGAAACGACAACAACAACAACAGCGACGGCATCGACAACGTCGATGCGAGGCCATCGGATCGTCGTTGGCTCTCTCTCATCCCCGAACACATATCCGGCCACGCACACCACCAACTTACGTTCTCGTTACGCGGAGCCGCGTTCCGACTACGGCGCGGCTCGTCATCATAGCGACGCGTTGTTATTAGAAATTAGATAGCATATCTGCCCGCGCCAATCGGCCTTCCGCTTAGGTGCGGATTATTGGACGAGGAAACGTACGACGTGCGCGCGTATTAACGCGCTGTGAATTTTGCAGCAATGGCGGACACGAGGGCGAGCAAAGTGACCGAGAGAGAGAGAGAGAAAGCGAGCGACTTGTTTATTAGTCTTCGCGTCGCCGCGCCGGGGCCTATGATTATAGACGCGCGACAGTCGGGGAAAGTCGCGATAACAGCGGTGCAAACGGGATAATCGCTAATTATCGGGTATTAATTAATTAGCGGCGCGAGGGCGCGCGACAAAGTAACTGTACCGGCTACTTGACGACAGAGGCGGAGAACGGGAGGACAATGTCGACGACACGACGATGACGATCGCTTTTTACGTTACCGTCCCCGGCCGTGCGACCGGTTAAGTAAGCAACGTTACGCGGTGAAAATTAGTTCCCAGAAGGGATCGGTTTCGCGTGTCCACCCCTCATCAGCACGGTGCGTGCTACGACGTTATATCTGGTCGCGTCGTACAATGCGTCGTTGCCGGTCGACGGTTACCGCAGGGGCGGATTTTCCCGCCGGGAAATTGCCCCGAGATCCCGCTCCTACCTGAAGAATCGCGACGTCTAAGATCGCGGTGGTATCGCGCGCGCGCGTGTGAGAANGGGGGGGGGGGAGGTTTCATCGCTTTTCCATCCCCGGGGCGGACCACCTTCGACGACCTCGTCTGCCTGTTATCGCGCGAAAATCTCGCTCATTCCGTTACACGCGCTGCGACAAGGAGGGGACAATATTTGCAATTACTTTTGAGACGAGCCGACGATTACCGCTCGAATCCGTCCCTGCTCGCGAGAAGGGGCTCAAAAGGCACCCATCCACCGTTCCTCCTTGTCCACCCTTAAGCGCCGAGTCGCTGCGAGTTTTACAGCCTCCCTTAACGGCTGTGTCGTGGCGCACTTCGAAGGAGAGCCTTTCCTTGTAGCCGGACACCTTCCGGAGTCGTATCGTTTCCGTTTCGGGAGCGTGTCGTACAAAGTCGCTCGATAGAGTCGCGATGTATAACGGACGCGTTAATTATCGCGTAAGGCCGATCGAGAGGAGGAAGGGTGGGAGAATGTGTGCTCGATAGCTCCGCTGAGACACGCGATAGGTATCGTGCGAAATCAACAAGTTATCGCAAATTTATAGTCGATAAGATAACGTACGAAATTACACGCACACTCCGCGCGCGAAATGGAGATTTTCTCCCTCGAGATACGCACGATTGCGCATTTTTTCGATTCGCGTAATAAATCTTTCCGATCGGCGCGATACGGAAGACGTGTGAAATCGGACGGGCGATCCTCGCGTATGGGTTAGTCCATTAGACGCCGGTAGCAGCCGGCGTGAAATAAACCCGGTATTCTGTCAAAGTGTATAACCGGGTAGCACAAGGTGGCAGGTGCCAAAGGCTTTCGATTATTCCGGCTTTGATCAGAGGTGGAGGAAGAGGAGGTGGAGGAGGAGCGGGAGGGAGAGTGGAACGGCGCGCGGCGTAATGGGGTTTCGCCACCTCCACGGTTACCATATGCCCGATCTAATTTTTATGGCGTCGATGGGCCCCGTGGAGTATATAGAACTATACGACGACCTCGGGCAACTTCCAGCCAGAATTTATGGCTTTTCGTCGCTGTTTTACGGGAATACTCTCCCGCTTGGCAAAGTCGGCGCGTTAAGAAGCCTGCGCGTCTGGGATCTCTCCACCTCGTCGACGCGAGACACAAATGATCGGCCGCCGTTGGGCCGAACGTTCAATTACGATTATACATTAATGCAGCGAATCACGTGTATAATATAATCGCGGACTTTCACACAGAATGCAAAATGTGTGATACATGTATAAACATAGAACGGAGTGATATAGATAAGTGGAGAGAACGGGAAAGAAAGGGGGAGAAAGAGAGAGAGAGAGAGAGAGAGAGAACGTCTCTCTGCCGGTGGGATAAGCCGAGCGGAGGATAATTGTTTCTCAGAGCGATACCGGAGAACCGCTAATTTCCAATTAGACGCGTGTAACACTCAAAAATGTAATCGCTCGGTGGAAGCGAGCAAGGTCGGCGGAATATTGAATGCTAATTTAATGGCTATCAGGTTGCTACGCATCGCGGCGGCAATTATGTTTGCGGGAAAACGGAAAAGGAACACGCAACTGTTTCAACGGACGTAGCAGGCTATTCACTACTTCCTGCTAATTGGCTAAATGTCGGATCTGATTTCGGGTGTAATCGCATTAGTTCTTGACATGCCAGCGTCTCTCTTTCTCTCTCGCCATGCCAGTTCTCGTGCTTAATTTCCGCCACCTTCGGCGCGCGACGTTAGCCAATCTCCCTCCCCCTCCCGCCCCCCTCTCTCGTGTGTGGCCTCTACGTACGTACTACCATTTTCATAGATTGCGATCGCTATGTACAAGGCGCATTATCGCACATGAAGCTGTAATTAAACAAAAATCGTCGAAGGCGCGCAAACGCGCGCGAGCTCGTGTTCCGCGACAGTGAATTTTACGCGTAACTTCCGTCGTAGAAAATTCCGATACGCCACGATAAGAGTTATCAGCCGTTTCTGATGCAGCGATACAACCCGACGTACTCCCCGCCTCCGTCGCCATCGTCGTCGTCATTGTCGTCGGTGCCGTAAAGCACTAACGTATGCCGGCGTAAAACACTAACGCAAAACGTTCCACCGAGCTTTATCGTCCGGTCGATATTACGTCCGATGCCGCGGGGCCGAAAGAGAAACGCGATATCGGCGCCTATAATAAATAGTTTTCCACCCACCTGCGGCTTAATCCCGCGAAGTAGGTAAGCGACTCGCGCGATATCTCGGCTATTCGTTGCCTCGCGGTAGTCGTCGCGCCCTAAACTCACCCGCGAGACAAGACTTTCCCGGCTCGGTTGAAAACTATTAGAGAAGATACGAGTAGTTAATGCACTTACGCGAGGCGAGATAACGCGACAGCCCTCGCAGTGGGGGCGGGGAGCAGGGACGCCCGACACGAGGAGAGAAATGGATGCAGACAGGCACACGATGTAGGTGCAAGTCGATGCGCTATGCACCCGGCAACAATTTCCATCGACGCAAACTCGTTACGGACGAAGCGACCAAGCGCGAATATGCTTATACGAACTTAAATAGAGCCGCCGTCTTTTCGCTGTCAACCCTAAACGGCGGTAAAAAGAACAAGAAATCGCGAGATTTTATGAGAAATTTAAATAATTCTCTCCGAGATGCGCGCTCTCTCTATCTCTCTCTCTCTCTCTTTCTCCTCGGACCACCACCCGAGTCGAAATTTTGACACTGTGTTAAACTTTTAATTCTGCAACATAGGAGCTAAGATAGCAAAGTAGGTTTAATTTCAATTTTAATAAAAAAAATCATTTCGCTACTTTGACCCTGACGATGTCTAAAATCTCCGTCTTCGCTGTTTTAGCATCAAAATAGGTTGTTGAAGGTAGCATTAAAATTCAATCTGTAGAATTAAAGGTCAGAAGAGAAGTTAGAAAACGTCAGTATCGTCAAAGTAGGTTTTTATCAATCTATAGGTCGTCTAAGTGAGCGCGAACTATCTTTAAATGTGTCAGAGCAGCATTAAAATTTCGACTCGGGTAGACTGTGCGGTAAAAAGACGCGGTATGTATTTTGAACGTGAGCGCCGGCGAAATTTTCGCGAGACCGTATTTAAAAGGCGTACTTTCATCGCGGCATAATTCCATAATAATCAGCGCAAAATGTGAATATGCATTCTTATCGCGTGCTGTTTTATTTGCCGGGGTCCACCATAGGCGCGTCGTGCCCGCGCGAGATCGAGTCATTGGACCGAGCATACCTACGGATCACGGATTTACGTGTACACGCACACGCGGCTCGCCGGCAACAAGCCCCCGGGGGCCTCGGAGGACGGGGCAATAATTAGAAAATCGTCCCGCCACCGAATAACCGGACCCTGTCCCTTGTCGAGGCACAGCCCGACACGTCGCTTCCATCCATACCGGCGCCTGTGGCGCGAAGAAGCGAATTTCCATAGGGTCGGGTAATCTATGAAAATATTCTCTCGCGCGTAATCGCTGTGTTTCGCAGGAAAAATCCGCCAACCAGAGAGGAGAGCGAGGAAAAGAATCGGTCGACGCGCGATCGAAATCCCGTTCGCGGGGAGATCATTCGGCTTAATGCTGTTTCGCGCGTTTTTCCGCGGCAATTCGGGAAAGGACGGCGGGATCGCGACCAAGTTCAAAGAGAGCATTGCCGAAGGTAATTTTGAGGAAAAAGAATGCGAGTAAAAATTTAAAGAAATACTCGTATTGCTGTTTCGTTGCGCAGCAATCTTAAATTTTTATCTACACGATACAACATGTAGACAGATACTCTCTCTCTCTCTCTCTCTTTCTTTCATTTTTCTTACATGGTGATACGGTGAGTATTAAGTCGTCGACAGGTGACGGAAGTTCCAAAGTAAGGCCACGCAGTGAACGGCAAAGTTGTCGAGCAATGGCCGATTATGACTTCGAAACATCCGCGGCATGTCGGCCAGCTACTTGTCTATTAGACACTGTGGAATCTAGGAATATTCCGATAAAGTGATTCTCGCGTGAGCGTCTCGGTTACAGTTGCGAAGGAGACACGAAAGCGGCGACCGAGATCGTCGGAAGTGAAATCACGCGAGTGAGGAGTCTCAATTCTTAATTACGGCAATCTCTGTGTCTCTGTGCTTGCGTCGAGAAAAAAGTTCACGTCGTCGAATGAAATTCCCCGTCGAGAACATGGGGCCCTGTCACTAAGCTTGACTTTGGAAAGTATTCCCAGATTCGCGAAAATTGACCGCTTCGCGCGACTTCGCCGATTGAACGGCGAGATGTTTTCCCCTCGCGTCCCTCGCGTATGAATCGCACATAGGTAGGCACGAGATAAGGTAGACGAGGGCCGGCTCTGGGTTCCTTCATAATGAGGTTCGGTTTTGATTAGCACGGAGACTGTTTAACGGTTTGATACCTCGCCGGTAATCGAATCCGGACCTAATCTCTCAAGTTATAACCAGATTATTGCCTCCTCCATGCACTTGCTCTCTGCAACGTGCTCCACGCCCCATTCCGCGTACAGTCAGCTAGTAACGTCGACCTCCCCCCCCCCCCCCC
>NW_014555128.1:51143-64987 GCF_001313825.1 Dinoponera quadriceps | reverse complement strand
CCCCCTCCCGCTCGTTTTACACCGTCGATAGAGCTTCAACCCTTTGCTCGTTTTCGTTTCTATGCTGCGACTGGCGTCTTACATTGGTATACCGCGCATTCAAAAAAAAAATATCACCACATTGACAACACGAAGACTAATTATCAGAATATATGATGAATACTCGGTCAAGGTAGGACCTCACGTTTTCAACGTTCGCCTAACGATTCAGTCGTCATTCGAATTTCCGTCGAACGCAGTTCCGAACGGTTGCGTGAGAAGCGCTCGCGGGAAACGGGTGACGGTATAATAGCGTGTCATAACGTACAGGGCGAAATCGCCGATACCAGCGGCGTGGAACCGAGACGAGGAAGCGAAGATCGATTCGGAGAGGACACAAGGAACGACCGACTCTGATATCCGCGAAGGCGGCGGTGGAGGCGGATCGATCGATCGGCCGGCCGAACGGCCGTATCCGGCTCGCTCTTTCAACGGCGAGCCCTCTTCGATCGTCGACGCTGCTCTTTCATCGCGCTGCGTCTCGCAGCCGTGCGAGAGCCATTCCCAGCCTCGTCTCTCTCTCGTCCAATTTATATACGGCTGCCATCTTGGATCGATAGTAGTCGTACAACGTTGCGCCGCGTTATGTACGCGGCATCGCGGTGCAGGTAGTCGTGTTAGGTTACAGTTTTAAACGCGGCCAAATTATACGGTTCGCGGCATCGCGCGCCCGCGCGCGTTTAAAATATTCCGACGTCGGATGGCGCGGGAAAGGGCAAAATAAATGTTACGGCATTACGATGGACAGCGTGTGCTCGCTTACGTATACCGCGGGGTGGCTCTCTCTCTCTCTCTCTCTCTCCCTCCCCCTCTCTCTTTCTCTCTGCTTCTTTCTCTCCTTCCCTCCATAAGATCGCTGCTACTACTACCACCACCTCCCTCCCCCGAGGGTCCTCCGCCTCCTCATCCTTCTTCGCCTCCTCTTCCGCCGCCGCCGCCGTATCCTTCTCGCCCTCCTGAGCCTTTACCGACAGCCCAGTAGCACTATTGAGATGCGCGTGTCTGCGTGCACGTCGTTCGCGTGTTTACAAGCCTGCCGCGAGTGTGTGCGTCGGTGAGTACGTACACCGGCAGCAACATCTACGAGCACGTGAAAGAAGGGAAGAAGGAAGGAAGGAAAGAGAGGAAGGAAGAAGAAGAAGATGGAGAGGACGAGAAAAGAAGAAAGCGAAGAAGCACAAGAACGGCAAAGGAGGATGAGAAGGAGGACGAGGAGGAAAAGGAGGAAAAAATAAGAGAAAAAGTAGCCGGCTTGATTGGTGGAAATGAATTCAAAATGGCTGAACCTTCGGTTCCCGGCTAAAATGGCGTTGGGACGTTAATAATCGTCTATTAAGCGCAAATATGACGTTTCTATTTTCGATTCGCCGCGAGTCGCGCGGCTCATTAGAGCACGGGATGCTCCTCCGTCGAAGGGGGGAGAGGGGAGGAATCAATTTTCTGCCGGTCTCGCTCTCGCGGCTACCGTGCGCCAAAAATCCGACGTACCAGCACCGTCGAGCGGCGATCCCGTCTCGCGGATTACCGGGCATGGCGCGACCGTGCCGAAATAAAAATAATACCACGCGAGCCGCGCGCCGAGGATCCGCCGTGGAGAGATCTCGGTTCTTCGAGAAGTCCGCAGAAATTGGTCGACCTGGTTACCTGCGCCCCGGACGGCGGAGAGAGAACGGGATAGACCGGAGAAACCGATCGGCGGCGATTCTTGTTTCTCGCGCTGGAACGTAATTCGCGAGGGGATCGATCGTGAGTTTATTCGCAAGCCGGACAGGCCCGATCAGGTGATCGACAACGCGAAAGGGTGTCCCGAGTTTTTGAAAAACAAAGAGGAAGGGCGAGCAACCCTCCTCGCCCTCGAGGCACGTCCACCTTCCTCGTCCTCTCCTCTTCCCCCGTTCTCCACCTTCCCCTCCTGTGCCTCCTCCTCTTCCACCCCGCGCGCGAGACCCGACTCTCTTTCGAACGTCGATTCCTCTCTCCCCCTCTCTCTTTCTCTCTCTCGCTTCCCTTTCTTTTTTCCTCCACCTCCGCCCCGTCGCTCACATTTCGCTTCGCTACAGCACGGATTCTTAATCGGGCCCATTATCTCCGCGCGATCATCATCCCGAAAACTAATTCGTATTTTTTACTACGAAACCGAAAACTCATAAATCAAAGCTCGCGCGCCGGGGCCCTGGGTTTTGCCTCCCTTAAAAAAGTTGCGCGCCGACCGGGGGGCCCGCGCGCGAGCGCGAGCGCGTGTAGACAATGGACGCGCGTCCATTTAAGGGATTCGAATGGACGCAATTTTCTATGGGACTTTGTAATTATGGGTAGTTTGTTGGCGCGGTTGGCCCGTCCAAAAGCTCTAGCTCTGACCCCTCTTTGTGCCTCACCCGGTTAACCATAAAAATTTTCGAATTAAATTAAAAACAGCGCGCGCGGGCGCGCGCGCACACACACGTAGGCGCGCACCGACGGCAACTGGCGATAATTTGCCGCGATGCCGAGACGCCTCGCCGGTTTGCCCGCTCGGGTCCGGGCTCGGAAATCGCGGGAAAAGTATCGCGCCCAGCGCCGCAGCGATACATATCGGTCTATTCACGGAGCCGATAAAACTTTAATCGCCGTCAACGAGCGCGCATTCAATTATTTAGCCTGCTACGCTCGCACGAACGTCGTTTTTACACGCGCGCGCGCACACACACACACGCGCGCACGCGCGCAGAGACGCGCATTCGCCGCGATACCATTCGAGAATATCGCCTGGGAATTAGCGGACATTAACGCGCTGCGGATGTGTACGCAGCGATCGAGCCGCCAATAAGCAGCGAGCGTATCGCTTCGTTCGAATTAACTCGCAGCGGGATATTATAAATAGCCCGGAGATATACACTAATAAGTCTCGTATATGATGAATGATTACGACGCCGATATGACGCCGTATTAATGGCTGAAAAAAAAGAAATAACACTGTCGACGCGCGGCCAGGAAGTTCGCGCGATCATTTCCCATTCCCAGTGCCGGATGAAAGGAATCGTGCGAACGCGAATAGAAAGGATGTCGTTGAGTTCCGCATCGCTCGGATTTTTCGCGCCGAACCAGCGCGATGTCTCGACACCGACGACAACGACGCGAAATCTATACTCGCGACATTTCGAAGAGGACGGATTAAGGTTTCTGTATACTCGCCGCAGCCATCCTGTTTTATGACATCAGTAACGAGGAAGAAATATATATATACGTATATTCTATGTTGAAAGTTTAAATATTCGTGTTTAAAAGTAAAAAAAAATAATAATTAGATACGTGTTCAAGCATCGGTACTTTCACTCTATACGTTCAAATAAAATGTTATATAAAAAATGATATTTACGACCAATTCGGCACACTTGTAAAATATTGCTCGGCTCCAGTGGCCTTGTACTGACAATTTTAAATATCCTTTTGCTCGAACAATTAATAAACAGCCGTGAAATTAACGTGACAAAATTATGAGAAAGGATAGGTTAAAAAAGAAGATTACATGTCATGTTAATTTTACGGTTATTGATTGTTAGAGCTGGTAGGAAAGCGTTCGAGAAGTATTTTACAAGCGTGCTGAATCGATCACAGGTGTTATTTTGTAGGTATATTTTTTTTTACTTAAATGTATACCGCAAGAATCCTGGAAATACCGTTTCCTCGCTTCCGACGTCATCAAACAAGACGACTGCAGCAGAAGCTTTAAGCGAGGAAGCGCAATCGAAAGAGAGGCAATGCGCATCGCGCGACGAGAATGCGAACGAGAATGTTATTCCCCCGCCGACGACTTTGTTTCCCATTATCCCGGAAGTAGCCGGTAACCAATATTGACCCGCGGCCTAATTATAACCCGTGCCTTTGTGCCGGCGCAACTGAAATAAATGTAATTAGCAGGGAAAGAAGCGGAGAGAAGGACATCGCGCCGGGAGAGGCGAAGGGTTCTCTCTTTTAAAAGGCCGCTCGACCTCTTATTTTCTTTCCTTACACACTGACACTCGCAAGGACGCATCACGGCATCCGTGGAGCGGAGGGAAAAGAAGAAAGTGGATAACGATGTTATCTAACTCGCGAACCGCCGGCCGATTCCGCTGCGACGTCGCAGAATCACGGCGGCTATATCGCGCGAGGATGTGCGCCGTCCGGTTCGCGTATCTAAAGTGCAATCAGTGTATCATCACTGAGGAACTGCCAATATTGCCACTGGCGGTCATGGTTATAAGCATTGCAGAAACAGTGAAAAAATACTATTTATTTCTTTCGTTATCTTAATTACTCTTAAAGTGTTATCAATGATGAATTGTTCGAAATATTCCTAATTGTGTGCCATTTGATTGATTTAATTTACATTGTATTTGAGAAACATGCGATTTGCAGTAAATCCACCACTGGCCAAAGTCATTGAAATATAAGACGGAAGAGCTGGGTGAAAGTGCTTCCACCAAGAATCAGCGAACATTCACTGATCAATTCAATCAGTGACATTGTCACCGATTTCATTTGACGGAGCACGTATTCGCGTACTCGAACGGCGCCTGTCACCGGCGCGCTCTCTCTCTCTCTCTCTCTCTCTCTCTTGACGACGAGCACCGATCGGTCCCGCGAGGCATTCTTGCACGACCGACCAGCGAGATTTATACCTTGTAATGAGAAATCATTAGCCGCGAGGTGTATTAGATAATCTCGGTAATTGCCAAAAATTGGCCGGTCGTTTCCGAGTCGCGAGCGAACCGGCCGATGGTACGAGCCTTTCGGTACCTGCCGGTCCGGATTTAGAAGGGCACCGTAGCCCGGGGCCCGCCGATTTTCGACGGTTTCATCGTGACGGGCCGCCGGGTGGAGGAAGGGCGATTCCGAATTAAACGAAATTGGAATGCGCGGGGAAGCGAATTCACGATCGAACGGGGCGCGCGGGCGTCGCGCCCGTGAAAGTGCCGTTTCGTCCGAAACGATCGTGCTCGGAAGTCGATCTCGCGCGAACGGGGCGATCTTCCACGGCGAGACGAGAAACCGCAGAAGTCGCGCGATTTTTTCATATATTTCATCGCCCCGGTGAAAATTCAAGTGCATACGCTCGTCCGACGGGGATTTTCACTCCTGAATATACGAAGAGAGTGCGCGTTATACGTACGTTCGGAAGGATTGCGCGTCGGTATGACAAATGACGATGGAAGCGTCGAGAATCTATTCGATCGGCCGACACGCTCGTACGAACACCGCGGAACGATCAAACAATGGGATCGCGGGGCTCGGACGGATATTAAAAAAGGAACGCGGACGAGCGCAGGAAGACGAATAAGAGACGAGAGAGCCCTTCCCGCTCTCTCCCGGCCGACGCAACATATGTATCCACCTTCGTTTCCCGGGGGCGAAGCACGGCGTCAAAATCAATCACCTCGGATGACGTCCCGATGGCGATATCGAGGAACGCATAACGCACCGATATAGAGACGGACAACAAACAAAAAAATATGAAACACGGAGGGAGCGGGGGAGGGAAGTCCCGGGCGCGCTTTGTTCGGGCGAGCCGCGCTGCTTTTCCGCATCGGAAAGCAAATCCGATCTCGAATCGCGCTCTCCCTTTGTGCCTCGGCGTCGGGCATTCGCGCCGGCCATTGGCAATATTAAAAATCGCGACTCCCGCCGTCATCCTGACAGGAGGAGGAAGGCGCGCCTTCGTTAATTCATTGGGAGCGGTCGGGGTGGTGGCGCGTCCTTTCGCGAAAATCGGAGCAGAGATTAAAGGGATACCGGGGGAGGAAATGAAGGTCCAATCGGATGGGACCACTCAAATCGGGAGGAACGCGATCGAGAGAGGCAGCAGCGTCCGAAATTAAAGCCGCGTCCGATAATATCGCCGCGAGAATCTGCATATCATACTAGGCGTTCCCAATCAAGTAATTAACAAAAAACCGCGGTACGTGCCATTAATCATCCCGCTCGGGGCTACTCGGAAACGGGCGCGTACGAGGTATCAGATTAGCTAACCCTTTCGAATACGCGCGAGCGAACGAGCGAGCGAGCGAGCGCGGCCCGTCCGCGCCCGCCGAAGATGGAGAACCCTCGGCGGTACCACTAATTTCCGAGTGACCCTTGGACCCGCTCGTTCACCGACTGGCCCCCCGAGATATTATCCGCGGTACGCGCAAATTGCCGTATTCGTGTATATCGTGGCTGAATATAACGTCAAGCGAGAGAGAGGTAATCCGAGTTCTAAAGTATTCGCGTAGAAATTTTCCCAGATTTTACCCGTAGTACACCGTAGATTCTGAGTGGAACATCCGAAGTTGTCACAAAATAGGTTACCCTACTTCCGACACTAATCGAATATCCCAAACTTTCGCAAAGCTTTCTATAAAAATAATGTTAAAAAGTCTGATACAATATCAGCGAGAAATATCTACGATTATTATTTTCGAAAATCGCTGGGATCTCAATTAGACTGCAAGAAATTTTCTACGCGGATGCGACAGAGAGGGAGAGAGAGAGAGGTGCCAGGTTCATCGTATGCGCACACATGACACATGCCACGGCGACGCGGTGGGAATTAAAACAAAGTATCTTCCATTGTCGCAGCCGCATGTGCCAGAATAAATCCGCGCTTTCGAGGATGTCTGCCGCATGCCGGCGCATAAGTCTCGCGCAAATTGCACTCGCCGAACACACGACGCCTCTCGCGGCACTCGTCTCGGCCTTTCTCCTGGGCTTCTTTCTGTGTTTCGTTTCACCTTCTCCCCCTCTTTCTCTTTCTCTTTTTCCGAGCATTCTTTAATTTCGCCTCACTCCCGATTCGTCCCCAGCCTCCGACGACCACCCCCCTCGACACCGTACCGAGGAAGGTCGACATCCCTCCCCTTCCGTCCACGCGAGCATTCGGAGATCATTGCGCGCTGCAACGTCCAATTATTCCAATGCAAGCCGAGTTCAAAGAGGTTAATTCCGGGGCTAATGTATTCACCCCTTTTTACTTGAACCCCGCAGATTTCGTATGTATTGCCAATTTTGCATTTATACCCCCGCCCCCGCCGCGCGCGCGCGCGCCGTCCATGAATAAATTCATCCCTCGGTTTCGCTTTCGATCGCCTTTCCCGTGCTGCTTTCTTTTACTCTCTCCCGTCCGAGCGCGCGCCTTTCTAATTTTATTACTCGCAGATTTATGCGCGACGACAAACGCAAGCGTTTCGTATCCCGTATCTTCGGTAAAAATTCCACTATGCGCCGCCAAAACGAAGCCTGCCCCGCCTGCCGGCTCTCGCGAGTTCGAGCCGATCTAAAGGCGGCAAAGGCTTCAGGGTGAAAGAGAGAGAGAGAGAGAGAAAGAGCCTCGTTTCGCGAGGCGTAACGATCGGATGATTCGATACATTAATTCTCGCGCTGCTTATGATTGCGCGGCAGTTAATTGCTTTCGAGATTTCCAGAAAGCATCATGGACTCGGACCGGGGAAGAGGACGGAGCAAAACGCGACTGAGAGCGACGAAGAGGACGAATGCGTATCAATCAGAGCGGTGTCTTGCCCACGCAACCCTCCAACCCCCATACCGAAAACACCCCCAATGCTCCGCTAGGACTCTCACGCTCCTTGTCAACCGAAACACCCCTCCCCCTTCACACCGACCCGACACTGCCGGGGTCTGGAGGATAGGTGCGTGCCATTTATCACCGGCGGGGAAAAAGTGCGCGTCATCGCCCGTACCAAAACCGGGATGACTTCGTGAGACGCCTGTCAACAATATCGCCCCTTTCCGCGCGACGACCGTAGAAAGCGGCCGCACCGATTTCGCGACGAGACGAGACGAACGCACATCTTCGAGTCTCGATGTACCTTGTGCGACTTTTATTTACATTCAAATCAGAGGCTACGGCTGACTGATTACGCGCGAAAATTCTTACTTCGCTAGATAAATGTGTATTGCATAAAATGCCAGATAAAATATTATTCTAAATATAATATAATATTCTTATGTATAAGCAAGAATATTATAATTTTCTTCGAAAATTTTTAGTCTTGAACTGCGTTCAAGTAATATTTGCATCGATATAAATCGAATCAAGACTAAAAATCTTCTGAGAAGATTATGATGTTCTTGCTTGTATATGAGAACATTTATTCTTGATTTAACCTCTTCAAGGATATTGACACATATGTGTACGTTTAGTTTTATTTAAAAATTACCGTTATTATTAAATGTTGAGTAAAATAAATTTAAAAAATTTTCGTTGTTATAAATCAAAAATTTAAAATTCATCCCTGAGGAGATTAAGATTAATTTCTCTTCCGTCTAGAAAAGTCGGAAACAGTGTGACACCTCTGTTCATTTTCGCGTCTACGATCGTTATAACTGATTGTACGCCGCACGTCTACTCACATGTAGTTGTTATTCGCGTTATTCGCAATGTTGCTATTCGCAAGGACGCGTCTTTCCGCGCGCGCCGAGCGTGATGTCAGCCCCCCGAGCCACGTATGAAAATATTATATTACTTCTTTGATGCTTCTTTGATTTCAACGCTCATTACATTAATATTGTACACAAGTTTGTAATATTTAATCTGATACGCGCGTTTCAATACGTGTGTTTGCATTTATGTACAGTTATTGATTACTACAACCTAATCATTATAATACAATTAAAGTTATATCAAATACATGCAAGTGTATTACCGAAGTTTATAAGATTTATTAAATAATGTCTTTAAACACAAAGATCGCGTGATAAATTACGTTACGAAAGTCCGTAAATTACTCACGTGTCACTTAAGAAACTACTCCAACACTCCTTGGCAAATATTTACTTCAACGTAGCATTTTTTTCACTATGTTTCTCGACATCTTCCTATTGGCAATATCGACTCTAATTAAAAAGCTTCATAACGCGCTATTAAAGTATCAGTAGGAAATTCTGCATACGTAGCGAAATGAAGACGCACATTCTAAAATTCATGGGTTTAGGATGCAAAAGTCGCATCGCGTTGTATCGTCGCGAGACTCGAGACTGCCGCGGCTTGGATGATCGCGGGAAGTTCGCTGCATTTTCATAGCACGACGCCGATCCACTCTCGTGGACAAATAGTTTAAGACCTATTATGGTATAAGAAAGGCTCGCCTCGATATCGGTTGGCAGATATCAACCTGTCGAAACTCCGCCGCGGAAACTTAGTCAATCTGCTGCTCCCGACCCATCCTTATTCCGCCCCAATCGACCCTTAAAGCTTCAGCAACGAGCGCCCCGCCGGGTAGTCGGTGGGGTGTCCTCGAAGGTAGCAGATCGTATTTCGAAAACTCCCTCCTTCTTGCCTCGGCAAGAACTCGAGAAACAAAGAGGACAAGAGGAGGAGGAGGAGGGTGTCCGATCGTAGGATGGGGGGACGTTCGAGTTCGCTCGCAAAGTGTCAAAAGCTTCACGAGCGAGAGGGCGGTGGAGGTGGAGGAGAACTGAAAGAGGAGAACAACCCCGAGAGGCAGACCGATCGCTCGTCACCTGAAAGACACTTAGCCTCGCGCGATACGTTGTGAAAAAATAGCCCGACGCGTGAGGCTCTGAAAATCGGCTGCAGGCAAAATTGGAGCAGCGCCCGAATCTCTCTCTCTCTCGGCCGATCGCGAGACAGATCGTCTCTCGCCTTCGAGATCGCGACGTTCGGTCTCGGATAACGCGTGGGCAGAAGTTGCAGCGGCGGCAGCCCGGGGGCAGCCACATACCTGTGTGTAAACCCAGGTACCACGGCATAGTTCATCCGAGACGCATTTTTCGCGCCCCTAACCCCGTGGCACTTGACCTCGAGGGAGCCGGCGGGCGTGCGGGGACGGGCGGGAGGTGGCGGACGACGCCGGAGATGCGGCTCGGGCCACTACGAAAGGACCGGGATGCCTTCCGGGACTCAAAGACATTCTCGTCTTGGGGACCGCGAAGTTTCAACCATCCTCGATGACGGCGGAATCCCTGACCGCACGATATCCCGGAGGCGCGTTCGCCCACCCGCTCGTTCCCCACGACATCCCGCGCATTGTCGGCAACTTCCGCCGCAGATTCGGGAATGCCCCGCGGCCGCGTCGACGCGGCCGAACCGCGCCGAGGAAGTATTTTATTAGCGGCCTAATGGATCGGAAAAAAATAACAAAACAGCGACGCGCCACCGCCGTCGAACTGACCGAAACGCGAGACGCGCGCGGAACTTTCGGCCCGGTGTAATAATTGATTTGCATAATTACGTATGTGCATAATTATGAATTTAAAGCGTCCCACGGTACATCGTACCTGATACGCTCCGGCCGTAATAGTAATAAGTTTGTGCCAGACTTGCCGCCGAGCGGCCGCGCCGTCCATGACGCTCACTGTGCACCGCGTTTATCGATCGTATAACGCATTTACGGCGTATCGAAATATAATACCGCGCTCATCGGCAACTCGAAACATTTAGCGGAGCCCGAGTAACTCCGAGAGCTTCGGCCCGCCCGGCTATACGTTACATGCGTATGTAAGGCTGCGCGCGATGCATTAAACGATGCTACCCACCAGCGGAACCCGTATTTACGGACGCCGCGCGGATAACGTACGTCTCGGAACCGCGACGCGCGATACGCGGCCACTTTATATTTGCCGATCGACTTTTAAGCGTAATTACGACGCGATTAACCGGCCGAAATTACCCCCTCCAATTATAAGAGATAACGAGCGCGTACCCTCGCAAAAATATTTCGCCGTTTTCAGCCCGCGAAAACGACCGGTCCGAGCGGTGAAAGCGCGCGCTCGGCTGAGCGACCCCGTTTTTACCTCGAAAAGGACTATTTTCGGTGAGAACGAGCGGTTATAGCGGATTGCACGCGAGTATATCCGAGTGATATACCATTGCGTTGGTTTTTCCCCCGAATTTTTTATCATTTTAAATGTTAATATAATCCCAAATAATATCGAAATATCTCGGTAACTGAAAATGAAAATAGGAGCCATATGGCGTCTGTGCTCGGCGCCGAAAATAACTATAATTGTCTATCAATGTAAAGAAGGCGCGTTCTCTCGTTCTTCATCTTTTCAACTTCGTATCTCATCCACGCGTCACGTCAATGACTACTTTTCTCGAACAAAGTGCATACTCCTTTCGTGTTACAGCAAAGCGGCTTTACCGTTGCGGGATCAAGGGACCAAAAGCGAGATACACGAAGAAGCGCGGGCGATAGATTCGACGAAATGGAAACAGGGAGAGGCGCGGGGCAACACACAGATAACTTGCTGCAGAGAGGAGGAAGAGTGCGACGGAGAGAGAAAGAGGGCGACAGAGAAACGGGGGAGAAAGAGCCGTAAAGACGAAGTTATGGCTTTTCGCAAGATTCGCCCGCCTCCGTCCCTAATAATGGATAAAACGATCATAAATTCGACGGGGGAGCTCTTCGGCCTCTTTAGGAAATATTAATTAAAATGTAATTGTTCCGTACGGAGTCTCGAGTGCGGGGTAGGGTTACGCCGTTCGGCCCCTTTAGATCTTACGTCGCGCGAAAGCCTCTTTGTTTTCGCATTCGATAACTCAGCCGCGCAGTCAGCCGCACGTTGAAAATCGCCGAACGCGAATCTACTTCGGAGAGCGAAATTTCGGTAAGGGTGATGGTAGATCGCGGCGGAGGAATCCACCACTTGTCGGACGCGCCGTCGTCTGCAGCGAATAATCCGTAACCCGTGAGTCTTAAAGCCCGTATCAGACTACGCATCGGAGATTGAGATTGCATTGAGATTGCATGTTGGAGATTGAATTTCGAACCAGTCAGAATGGAACAAGCGAAGATTGAGATTAGAGATTGGTATTGGAGCTCGGTCTATTTTTCTAATCTCTAATCGCAATATTAGCGCAGCGATCTTTTAATCACGCGACATGTACGTCGTAGGCTACGGCAATCTCAATTATAGTGAAATTCAACAATCTTCAAATTTTCAATCGAAAATCCGAATTCCCAATGCGTAGTCTGATTCGAGCTTAAGGTTTGTTCGCTCCAGCCGAACTAGATTGCACTTTTCGCCTATGGAGCGAAACAAGCGTATGCAACGTAGCGTTGAAGGGAAAAGGAACGAAGTTCCGGCGCAGCACTAGTTCAGTTGAAACGAACAGGCCTTTAGTTACTCGCGACCGCGAATTTCGATATACCTTCGACTCTCCGCTCGCCATGTTTGCAGGTAACAATGGCAACGACCACGAGAGCGCGAAGAGAAATAGAGAGAGGGAGAGCAAGAGGGAGAAAGTATGTACGTGTGAAATAGGAGCGAGATAGACTGCCGCGCGAATATTTCCGGCGTCGATTAGTGCGCGTCGAGAGATCGCGCGATTAACGCGTCAACGGTGACGGTTAAATTCGCAAAAGGAAGCTGAGGGCCCGTTATGTATACCGCGAGAGCTGGCGAGCCGCGTCGCGTTGCGGCGCCTCGTGTCGCGGTACCGGCGTCGGAGTGTCGGTGCGGCCGATGTGGCCCGGGTGCGCCACTGGTTCGAAAGTAATTCCGTCCGGTTGCACGATATTCCCGAAAACTCGTGTTTTCGGCATATCGCCCCGTCGTCGGCTGCGCTCCCGGGTTCTCTCTCTCTCTCCCTCTCTCTCTCGGTCGAGCTTACGGGCCGTCGTCTCTCTGTGAAGTCCGTCGGGTCGAGGCGTACATCAAAGAGAGGGCAAACAAACGGAGGGGGCAGGGTAAGGGTCCTACCGATGCGATGCAATTCGGACATGGGACACAAAGTGATGACGTCACCAACCGGCCGAAAGCCCTGTCGTCGTCGTCGGCCATTGTATGCTCAGTCACTGGTTTACAAGTTCATTGCACACTATCACTTTATACCGACACACCGGCCGCCCGGCGACGACCCCGCGGCGCCCCGCGCCCACCGCCGCGATGCTCCTGTCTGGGAGCACCGACTACCCACTCTGCCTTGTTCGCTCGTTCCGCCGTGTTCGGAAGAGTCGATAAGATCGGGTATCGTATGAAAAATCGGGATTTTCAATCGGACGCAGAGCAGGCGTCCGCGTGGAGTCACTTCTCGGATTGAACGATTAAAGGGACGGTCCGATGACGTCGTTGAGTAATGATCGCGCCGTTTTTTTTTGTTTTTCTTTTTTTTTTTCGACGGTCGTCTTCGCGGGATTTGAGATAACGGACGTCGTGTGTGGATCCATTGTCCCGGGAGAGCCTGCAAAGATACGGTAACCACCGGTAAAATGAAGACGAAGGAAACGCGTTGGATCTTCCGGTCGGCTACTTCCAGACAAGAACTTCTTCGCATATTAACCGCCGGCAAGTGACGATTGTTACGCGTTTAATGATAATCATGAGGGTGAGTATCGGATGGAGGGTGAAGCGGCGCGCCTCGGGCGTGCAAGGCGTTGTCGACACGGTAGCCGGGCGAATCCACGCCATTTTGAAAGCGAGGTCGTCGATCGTTCTGTCGGAAGTCTGTCGTGGTGCGCCGCAGCTGCCACGAAACTCATATCCGACAATCGATCTCGGCGCGTGCTCGACTCGCCATTTTGAAGGGGGTTCGTTCCTCGTCGCCATTTTCTCTCTTTACGCACGAATATCGGTCTCGGTCACGAATAGCGGGCAGCGTCGACGATCGGCACGCACCTCCCGGCCCGTCCAGAAATAATCGTCCTCTGTAACGAGAGGTACTTCCGAGCCGCCGCATTCTCGAGCGCGCCCGCCTCGAATCGTCGCGCGCCGGCCCGATATTACACGGAGAACTCGACGGGAAATCGACCGATAACATCGTAGGGGAGGGTGGACGTTATCGAGGAATCGTTAGAACTTTAATTGCGAGCGCGGCCCCCCCCCCC
>NW_014555128.1:32845-51138 GCF_001313825.1 Dinoponera quadriceps | reverse complement strand
CCCCCCCCCCCGGAATACGAAGCATTCGTTACTCCGCCTATCACGTAGAACAAGTCGCGTGCACGCGAGACGCTTAATAGAAATTAATCGCCAGTGTTAATTACTTCATCGTCTTGCACGTGTCGCGAAGGAGACGTGGACCGGTTCGCAACGGCTGATTACGCGACAGTGAGCAGCAGCGAGAAAAGAGAGAGGATCCTGCCGGGCTGAAATTCGATCTCGCGGCGACCAACGAATATTCGACTTTCCGCAACGGCACGAGTAACGACTTAACGCGAGTTGGGTGCCGATATTGCGAAATCCGTCGATCGCGTCGCTGATTGTACACGGCGCCAGAGGGGCGACACGGGGGAGGAAAATGACGAGGGACGGCGAGAGGGAGAAAGAGAGATCGAGCGAGAGCGAGAGGAAGAGCCAAAGGGGGCACGAGGGAGAACGGGATGGAGAGAAAGATAGAGAGAGAGGGAGAGAGAGAGAGAGAGAGGNGGGGGGGGGGGGAGAGAGTGGACAACGCCGAGCCGAGCGTACCACCCAATTACACTGCAGTTCAAACACATGCAAATCCGGAGAATAAGCTTTATTTGTTGTGCAAATTAGCCGCATATTGGCGCACCGAACGAACGGGTTTTGTTACCACGAGAGTGAGAGACGGAGAAGGTGAAAGAGGGTGGTTCTGGGGGGAGGAGTATGGGCGCGCGGGGACCAGCCGGAGAGGCAGCGGGTGGAAAGAGGCAGGGATATAGAGGGAGAGGTAGAGAGAGAGAGAGAGAGAGAGAGAAAGAGAGAGAGAGAGTATCGTGGGTCAATTGCTTATTTTGAGTCGGGCCGGTGCACCCACCGTCCTGTAAATACCGCACTGCCGTGCATACCGCCACGCGAAATATATATATGCATACGGAACACGACCGAAAAATTGTGATAACGATAGCGGAGACCAATTTCTGCCGCCAAATTGCGCCATACGAAGGGTGAACCCGATCGGAACAAGGTGATTTGCAATACAGAGGATCGCGCTAAATCGGGACCGAATGCGGCTCACTCGATGCACCGCTCTCTGTCTCTCTCTCTCTTTCTCTCTCGTTTTACATCTAATGCGATGTAAATCGCGCGTGTTGCGCGAGCGCAAACCCGCGAATCCTTTCTCGTATTTTCGATGGTCAGGTTTCGGCCGATCGCCGAAGGGAAGGAATCGCCCCTATGAAGGGCTCGCGCGCGCGAGAAGGAATTGGCCTGTAATCGAAATCAATAAAAATATAGACTCGTTTCCTGCCCCCGTGGAGATGCGCCCGGGGCGCTCTTCGCCATGACTGACGAGGGGGTCTCGAGGGCTCGATCTATCCTTGAGGGAAGAGAAAACCAGGGCGAGGATGAGGAACTCCGCGATAGCTCCTGACCCACGGCTATCCTTCACGGGCATCGAACTCGCACATCCCGCGGGATCTCTTAGTCAAGACGCTCGCGCGGCCGTTCTCGGACATATCGAATTCGCCGAGGCGGAGTACTCCTTGCGAGTTATAAGTATATGTGCGAGAGTAAGCAAAAGTGGTGAACGCTGTGATTAGACGTCGAGTTCGTAGATTGTAGTAAATTATGCAATTAAGTGTGGATTCTAGCGCGGAAAAAGAGAATTAGCTGCCACAGCTAAAAACTAGCTTCCACAGATAATAATTACTGGTCCATATAATGCAACTGGAGTAGTTAATTTAGCTAATTTTTTGTCCTTTTATCTAGTCTTTAGCTCCCACAACTGAAAGCTAGATGTGGTATCTGAACTTCAGTTGTATTATATGGACAGCTAATTTCTTTTTTTCCGTTATCAAAATTGTCAGATCTTTTATCAATCGCAAGTTTTGTAATTCGAGGTTACCTTCTTTTTATCAAAAGCTCTTATCAAAAGGCTGCTTCATCAAGCGGAAGTTCATTGCTCATCTCATGAGATTTGACAAATCTTTACACAGTCATGAGAAAGTTATCGAATCTTTTACGAAAGAGAAGAGAGAGAGAGAGAGGGGAGGGACAAGAGGCTGCGTATCCTCATGAAATTTTCACAAAAAAAAATTCGCGGTGGAGAGATTTCAGGATTTCGGCGATAAAAAGAGCCTCGCGTTGCGCGCCGACGAATGTCGACAGTCATCGTCCGAATTAAAAACTGCGACCCTCGTCGACTTTTGTCCTTTATCACTCGCCCGCCCGTCCTTGCGACGCGACGTATAAAATCAAAATAGAGCCACGGCCGCTTCGCGTTTTAACGATTCCCGGTCGTTTATCCAGTGACTTGCAACCTATTGTTATCCCCGCTTTTCCCGTTGCTCTGCCATTCTCTGTCTCCCCTCTCTCTCTCTCTCACTCGCTCGCGTCCACCCCCGTTCTCTTTTTTTTTTAAATCCGCGCCGATTTCGTCCGTGCCGGGTTGAATTTGAATCGACGGCGCAAAACCGTGGAGTCACCAAGGCTTCATATGTTAGCCGCCGGCACGCGGCAATGGAAGGGTGCGCGCCCTTTCTCAACCCCGCAACGAGAGCCGTCCGGCGCAGGAGCGCGCGAGTCGCGCCGAGGAGCGCTTTTTCCGACCCACTTCTCGTGGCAAGATGCTCCCGTCATCCTCCAGCACGCGCGCGACGTGGAGCGTACGGCCGTGGAAGAAACCGGATAACCGAATAATAACCGGATGTTGAGGAATCCGCGAGCCGTGTCGATGCAGCAGATTTTCCCGCTCCGGTCGAAACTAACTTTTAGATTCGCTTGCGTTAACTCGATATTAAATTTAAATCAATTAAATCTCTTGTGCTCGATGAGATTTCTCTTGCGTTCGGACGAGTGTTTCGAGCTGAGCTGGCGGAATTCTGACAAACTCGAGATCATTTTACTCTTTTACTCTTACGGAACGTCAGATAGCGCAAATCGCGCTGCAACGAATGTAACGAGCGGACGACAAGAAAGCCGCGCGATGCTACGTAAGAGAGCGAGTCGGGACAGCGGACGATTGCAGCAAAACGTGATTTACCGCGCTCGCTCGCTCGCTCGCTCGCGAAAAGAAGAAGGGAAAGAAAAAACCGCGACCCGCCGATAGCTGGCGGCTAGAGTCGTAAGTCGTAGAAATTCCATTGAATTTCCCGCTATTTCCATAAATCACGTAACCGTGACAACAAGATTGCAACACGCGCCTGTCGCGGCGCCGCGTTGCATTTCGTTGGCGCGCTCTCGCTCGCGGCATCCTATATTCCGCAAAAGCAAAGGAAACAATAAAGCAACGGTGACGTAATAACAGTCACTAAATTGCGAATAGTCGCGGTAAAACCTTCTCTTTGCGTACGCGCGTACCTTAATAAAACGGCCGGGAGAGAAAATCATACAGTCGGCGCAACCGTAAACCGCCGTTGCGCCAGGGCCGATTAATTCGAACGGCCACGACGAGGCCTTGGAGGAATTCGAGTGCTCCTCGATTGTTCCGATCAGAACAACGACGGGGAAGATTTCTTCTCACTTCGATTTCCTCCTCATCGAACAGAGAGACTCTCCCTTTTAATGGTTAGACGCGAGTGGATAGGCTCGGACGGATCGAGAAGCTGCGTGAAGCCGGTCTGTCTCTCCGGCAACGGGAAAGACGAAGCTAAGGGTGTACAACGAGCGCAGGCGTCATGGGAAAAGAGGCCAGTGAGTCGAGTGCCGTGGCGACACGTTCGCTTCAATCAATATGCAAATATGACTGACACTAATTATACGGAAGCTCCGCGACCTCTTTGATGTCGCTCGGCTGACTGCGCCACTCGTCTACGAGCTACGGCGAGTAGGAGAGTCCTTGGTCGGTCGTTCGGTGGTGGCACTACCAGGACCAGGGAAAGTGAACTCGTAACGAGTTACTCCGAACTACGAATAAATCAACCGGCCCCGAGTTCGCTTTCGTTACATTCACGCAGCTTCGCGTCCAGCGGGACACGATGACAGTTTAACTATCGGCTTTGCTTTTAATTGGCCACCGCCGCTAAAAACCCGACAATCGCGCTTTATCGTGTCTAAAGATCAGACGGGATCTCACCAAAGTGAGATCGCATTGATCAGTTTGCGTGAAAGAGAGACATTCACGGCTCGATTCGTATCCTCGTCGGTTTTTCTCTCACCCCACCGGGTACACTTTCATCTCGTGCGAGTAAACAAAATACGCGCAATTGGCTGGCGCGCAAAGTGAGAATACGATATCCGAATGTGACACCATTGTTTGACGCCATTCGAAACGAAATTACTCGTCGAGCGAGCGACGTGAGAGAGATATCGCATTTTCACCACAGTGAAAGCTACCCAATCAAACGGGGGCTCACTTTTGTCATTCTCACTATGGCCCGTATTCTGAACTTTTTATCGATAAAAGCGCCTCTAAAAGTGGCTCAGGAACCACCTGATTGACTGGAAAGCCGAATCTCAAATAACAATGTAGCATGGATAGAGGAGGTTCGGTATAAATTCATGCGTTTAGCCAGCTATCGTCGTGGGTGAGCCAATGTCGTTCGCGTATCACTATCAACATATTTCTACGCGATTGAATTTATTATTCTTGAGTAAGAGAAGAGATTTATCTTCATGTATAATATTTTTAATCACCATATTAATAATCACTATATTAACAATAATATTAATGATAATAATCAATATTGCAAACTAAAAGGTTTCTCTATTCCCATAAAGATCTATTATTATTATTATTATTATTATTGGCCTGTTTTCAGTTACACGTGTTACGCAATCAAATTAATCAAGTACGACGATTCCAAGTTGACGACTGATGTCTCGCGTGAGTTTCACGAGAGGACAATGAGCACGCTGATGAAACTGAATGCACGGCCGATTCCGCGAACGACGACGTGAACGTCACGGTAAACGATAAAAGAGTATTTAGCGGCGTTCCGCCGCTCGTTACCCGCGCGCTTTACGCGCGAAGTCGCGAACGAGCGAAACGCGCTGGAGAAGAAAAGGGGGACGCAAGGAGACGGATGCTCGCAACCCCTATTAAGGCCGAAACAATTCAAGTGCAGGCAAGATGGCCGACGTCGGGGTCTTTGAGACAGGAGCTCTTTTCGCGATGCATCCGCGCCGCATCGGCGAGGAAAAAGGCGTGGAAGGTTGTGGGAAAAGTAAAGGGGGCGAAAGTAGAGCGGACGACGACGTCGATAAGAATGACGGCGGCAGAACCGCGAACTCGTCCCGCGCGCGATCTAACGATCGTTATACCGATGTCGTACCGTCGGATATCTGTGTCATCGGCTGTGGCAAAAAAAAGAAAAAAAAGGAAAAAACGATCAGGTGTGATATCATGCAACGTCAGTCGCGATGCGAAGAAACTTAAATTCGCCCTCGTCGTATGGTCAATCACAAAATGATTACAGCATTTTTCTTTTCTAATACACTTTTCTTCTATTTCGCGATGTAATAAGCGGAGTCATTAAATTGCGTACTAATTTAATTAGCAATTGCACAAGAGTTCTCAAGCGATTTAAAGTAATAATAACTTAATCGATTAACAAAGTAAGATAACAGAAAATATGATATAAAGTAGTAGCGGCCTTTCTGTGACTGATCATACATACTTCGTCATCGCGAGCTTCACGACGTGAGTCCGCGTTCGCTACGCGAGGCGTCCTATCGCACGGTTAAGGAGACATCCAGTGGTCTCTCAGGGCGCATTACGAACTCCTAATATTTCAGCTTTACCATCGTCCGATGAATAAAAGAGGAGCGGGGAAAACTGTGATCGCCGCCGTGACAGGCGAATCAAATCGCGGCGGCGTCATCTTCGTGGTGGAAAATCGCGAGAAAGCTTGTTTTCCACAGCGGTCTGGCTGCGAATAAATATAGCGTGTCGTATAATATACACCGAGGGCGTATAGGTATATCGGTTAGGTACACTCGGCGGTGCGTCAACGCGCGAAATAATACCGCTTTATATGCATACGCGATTTGACGCGTAAAGCCATGATTTTTCCACGGGGGTTGCCCTCTCCCCTATGCCCGCGCGCATATGCGAGGGAGAGGAAAGGAGAAAAGAGCGAACGTGGGAGGCGACGGCGGTGGCGGAGGGTGGACGCGGGGGTGGTTGGCGGGTGCGTTACTACTTTACGGTTATTACACCGGAGGGCTAAAGCTCTCTTCGAAAGCCGCCGCCATTCTTCGACTCGCCTCGGGAATCTAATCGTATCGCTGACGAGGAACGCGTCGTCGTCGTCTCGAATGAAACGATGCGCGTCGAAACAAAGAAAAGAAAAACATCGTCACGAATATTATCTATTTATAAATCGCAACGCAACTCTTAAGAAAGAGTATTGATTAGGTGCATCGGTAATTGTTCAAATTAACTGGATGATATTCTATCAGTTACTGACGCGAACTGATCCAACGTTATCAGTTAATTGAAACATTCGTCAGTTACTGACGCAGCTAATCAGTATTCTTTTTTTTCTAAAGGAAGCTATGCCGGCGATTGGTGATAGTGACGAGCAAAATAAACAGTACAATTTTAACTTGTTTCTCTTTATATCGAATATTTGTTCCTCTCAATTCATAAAAATTATTCTTGAATAGCAATATGATATTTTTCGAGGAACTAAGTAGAATTTCTTCTTCATATACAAGCAAGATTTATCGTTATATAAGATCATTCTTGCTTAAATATGAGAATATGAGTCTCAAATTGATACTAATTTCCTCAGCTTGGCTCCTCGTGACCCTCTACCGATAATTAAACTTTTTCCCCGTGTACCTTTGGCGACAGGTTGGCAAAAATCGGTGCGACTAATTAATGCACGCGGAATGGCTTGAGCAGGCGCGGCAGTACCGGATGCAGCAGCTAACTATCCTTAAACCGGGCTGTCAGGTGACGAAATAAAAGGACGATTCGGCGCGCTTGATAAATGCGATCGTCGAATGCAGTCCCGGCGCACCGGAGGAAGTTGTCAGGAGGTGCCCCAAACACTTCCCGAGAAGTTTCGCGAACTCGACGCGGACCCACGTCAAGGCATCCAAGGAGACGGGAGGACCTTAATCTTGGTAGCCTTAGACAGGGAAACGCGGTACACACGGGCGCGAGAGAGCGGGTGCCTGCGAGGAGTCGACACTAGCCCCTGGCACGACAATCCGCCATCCCTATCCTCCATCCGCCCACTCCCTTCTTATCTCGCGCGGGGAGAGGGCGGGTTTTCCTCGGACAGTTTGCCGGCGCTAATGAGCTGGCAAGATAATTAGCATTATGTTAATGCGTGACGCGTGGGGCGGCTGTACCGGTGGGGCCCCCACGGGGTAACCTAACGTTACCCGGCCTTTCTATCCCTCTCTCCCTCTCGGGTAAGAATTTCCGGTTCGACCCCTTCCCCTCCCAGCGGCTTCCCACCCGCGAACTACTGCGGCGCGGTGTTTGTGCCTTATGTTTGGACTATCGCAAGTTCTAGGCAACATCCAGGCAGCCGTCGAACACCGGTGCGCTTTCGTGCAGCTACGAATCTTGAGTTACAGGGTGAGGAGCACAAGTTCCCGGTTCGCTCGATCGGAACGTAGCCTTCGATTCACTTCCGGTCGCTGCGTCTCAACGCGTTGTTGCCGACACAACGACACACGCAACGAAAACAACAACAACCAGCAGGAGACGCCGCCGTTTTCGCGCTGATGAACAACCGCTCGAGGAGCTTTCAAAGGCCGTGCCATTGCCGCGAGATTGCCTCGTCGTCCGGCGCAAATGACCCTCCGCGTCCGCCGTCGACTTTTCGAGGCAGGAAACGAAGTATACTCCAGCGAGTACTCCACGAGTACTCTCGCCGGTATCTAGAGTAAACGTCCGGGATCTTTGGGATCGAGCGGAGGCCGCACGGTAGATATGCGCTCGTTCGCGCGCCCACTCGGCCGACATTGGGAAAGTTAATATCCAAAGGGTGGTCATTCAGGGTTATATTTGCCGAACGATAGGATCGCCGAGATAGGATTGTGCGCCCGGCCATCTCGTCCTGCGCACTTGTATACCTGCGATAACGGCCGGCCGTGCGCTCCGTCGCCATGTTTGTCCGGTCTATATTTCATGCGACTACTTGGTGACCCGGGCCGCAATCCACCAACAAAATAATGCGATACTGCGCGCAAAGTACGCGAATATTATGGTCCGCGTAGGACCGCAACATTCCGTCTGATTAAAGCCGACGTTTTGGCGTTACACGGTGCGTTTAACGCGGACGTTTAATCGATGTGATTAATTCAATGACGACGTAAGGGTTGACGAAGACCGCAAGACGGATCGAATAGCCTGTCGTGGAATTTAAAAGTAAAATTGAATCGCCCTCCGTTAATATCGGCGGTTCGAGGTGATGTCTCCTCCTCCGCATGTTCATTTTAATCGGTGAATATTTTACTTATCCAATTAATCTCATTTATTCAACGAGAACGCCTCTATACGGGTTGTTGCCGAGATTCGTGAAGTCATAATTATTTTTTAAACGATACCGAACTACAAACACCGACCTAAATTTCGACTCGGGTATCTTTTCATCCTCGGTAAGTCATTCAGTTGAAATAAAAAAGATCCTATGTAATAAATGATTCGCAAGATACCTGGAAATATCTAATGTGCGCGTTATGTCCGTGTCCCGGCGTCCTTCGTCCTAGTTTCCCCACTCAGCATCCCGGCCCTTTGGTAGCTCTGTCGCACCACTGATACTGGCACACGCGTATACACAGTTCTATCGGAGAAAAGTGTATTAATTAATACGATGCCAACGAGAGGCCGCTTAAATACTTCAAGAGCCGATACGCATAACTAACACACCGATACACGTACTCCGCGTTGCGGTATGTTATATCGCTCGTTAGTTCGAAACATACTGACTCGGTTACGGAAAGGTACGCGAGGCACGAAGATACCAAAACAATCGGCAAAAAGAACAAAAACATCACTCCCCGATCAATGATGTGTACACAATCTCGGTAGCCGAGAGATCATAACAATGAACGCTTTCAAAATATTCGGCAAATCTCATCGTGAATTTACTAACGCCGTCTCTTTACTCCTATTCAAATTATTATTGCACCGAATCTCCATATTAAAATCTCTGTTAATCTCTGTTAATGCATATTGCTGTGCAAAATGCAACCGCACCGGCAACTGTTATTTTTATCGCTCGAACGGCTCTTTCCTTCTCACTCCTTTTGAATCTCCAAATCTTGTCGAAATTTCGACGCTAAAAAATGATAAAAAATAGTGAAATGAAAAGAGAATGTTTATTGTTTTGTTTGCCCATTAATTCTATCAGTCTCCTATATTAATTACTTAATATTTGCTAATCGCACATGTTCTATCTGCGGTTAAATAAGTTATGACATAATTAATATATTATTGATTGAGAAACCGAGAAAAAATCAAACGCAGATAAAATGTCGGGAGAACCGAATATTAAGTAATTTTAGAGCAAATTCTTCTGAAATTTTAACATGGTGCGAAAACAATAGTGAATAACGATTTATAATATTAAACGTGTACATTGAGAAAAATATCTATCGGATACATCGATTAAATGATGTAACCGATTGTTATTTTTATTGCCCGATCAAATGAAGGACACCTTTATGTACCCCATGAAATCTAATCGGAAAATTAGTCGCCCTTTACATTATATATTCGTTGTAATTTTCATCGGATAAAGTGCGACTTGATCGGATGAAATGACGAAATAATCGTATATTGCATCTGGTTGGATATATCCGTTTACTTATCAATGTTTAATTGAATTATCCGATCAGATACGATCGGATATTTTTCTCAGTGTAGAATAGCTTGTACAACGTTGCATCTAAAACTTCCCCGATCGGTCCTTTTAAGTTCGATAAAACTACAGGGTTAATGCAGAACCAACACGTCGACTTCGGATTTGTCCCGAGCCCGTCCCTTGTCGTACCATCGAAAGTACGATACCAGCGTGCGCCACCACGTCCGACGCATAATCCGCAAAAATCACTTTCCCACCTAAGCATCAATTTCCACCTTTCACGTCGCGCCTCGATAAAACCGCTAAGAAGAGGTGGTAAGAAGGTCCGCCGACTTACCGCCGGCGCCTCTGGCTTCCAGGACGGTTCGAGCGCGTCAATTAGCAGCGCGCAGCCCTCAGAGCCTCAGCGGCCTCTGAATCACTGGCTGTATCGCCAAGTCGATAGGAAGGAAGGAAGGCGCGATCATCGATCCGGTCGCGGTTCAATAACGGTTAAGCAAAGCGAGCGTGCACACGTATAACGTAGAGCTATGCGTGGAGCTACTGCCGCCGTCCTAACTGGCCCGGGCTAATTAATTAATCATGCGCCCCCCTGACCCCCCCCACCCCCGGTGCAACCCTTGGGCAGCTTATCCGGAAGCCTCGCTGGGCTAAGTTTACCGCCAAGTTGCGTATCTTCGGTATTGTCGGCAACGGTTTGGAGGTGTCGAATGTCTCGTCCAGGCGGTGCTCCTTCTTCCTCCTCCTCCACTTCTTCCTGCTTCCTCGTCTTCACCCGAGAAACAGCTCCTCTTTCTCTCTCCTCTTGCTTTTCTCACCCTGCCACTGCGTCCACCCCCTCCACGATTTCTGCCACCCACTTGTCGGTCGCCTCCACTCCTTACGTACTAGTGCTTCACGGCTTGACTCGGTGGCACTCATTATCTTGATTAATTGACCGATGGCCTCCTCGTCCCACCCTCGGCATCGGTTCCACCTCTCCCCCCGCGCCGTCCAGCCCACCCTAGCCGTGCCCTCTTTCTTCTGTCCTCTATTTTTCTTATATCATCTATCAAGTGTTTTCGTCTATTTTCCCGCGACGTTTCCGATAATGGTTATGAGAGATATCGCGTTTCCGTCTTCGGCTGGCGGCTCGAGGTGGCCGCCTAAAAATTAAATTGCCCCCCCTCCCCTACCCCACTCCGCGTAATGGAATCTAATGGATTAGTATGTACGCGCGTGAGGTTTCGGACTGCTGCCTCCCCTTGCTCTCGCCCTGGTACTCGACGGAGGTATCGATTCCGCCGCGGTGCGAGTTAGGAATTTCCAGCGGGCGAACTCGTCGTCAATCCCGCCCGAAGAAATCGATGACGGGTATATCGGGGTGGAGCGCGACAACTCGTTACCCCCGAGATCGTTATTTTATTATTAACGTTCTCGCTAACGCTAGACAAAAGCGCGGGAAAACTTCGACGACCGTCCCTTCTCTTCCTCCACTTCGACATCCACCCGGCTTCAGTCGTCCCCCTCGGTCCCCTCGAGGATGATTCAGCCCCCGCGCCGGTCGCGGCAACAAAGAGGCGGCCAGGTATCGGACGAGTCTTAATTTAAAGTTAAAATTAATTTCTCTCTCCCGGGCTGGCCGCGGTAAGAAACGAGGTTTCGCATTCGCCAGCCTTTCCTCCGACTCACGCGATTCCCACAAGTCTCCTCCACGACGCGCGCTCCGGCGAAATCGGCTGCCCGATAAGAGCCTTTCGTGCGCGATAAAGTAAATTCGCCAACTTATTGCGAAGATCTCCAATATAAACACCCTGAGCGCATCGTCCCGCTCGAATGAAAGTACATTCCACATTGGCGATCAATTTCCCCCCAAAACGCGGCACGTTGCGTGCATGATCGCCAGTTCTCTCTCCTTTTTTTGCGATAATAAATAAAGAAATCGCGCGAAAGAAGAGCTCTGATTAAAAGAAATCCTTGATTAAGGCGGCAATTCATCTCGAAAATATTTACATCAGCAATCAGAGGGAGATAAAGAAAGACACAGAGTGAGAGAAAGAGAGAGAGAGAGAGAGAGAGAGAGAGAGAGAGAGAGAGAGAGAGAGAAAGCAGGGGAGGGGGTGGAGAGGAATCGGAAAAAAGATAGAGAGAGAGAGAGAGAGAGAGAGAGAGAGAGAAAGCAAAGCAGCCCAAATTAAGAGACTCAAAGGAACTCGACATAATTAAATCGCGATAATGACGCAAAGAATATCGCCGGGCTACAGCCTGCTCCCTTCGTGGGCCAACAAACCCTTCGACCGTTCGCCTCGGCTCTGGTTCGCTGATTATTTCGTCGAGTGCTTTGATATTCAAGAAACCAGGAGCCCCGCAAGTTTCTATAATTATATCGGGGGCGTCTTTAAGGTGTCTTTTTCCTCGTCGACGCCGCGCAATAAACGGTATCCGTTTTCCCGTTCGACAAACACGAGTAAATTACTCGGCCACTCGTCTCAACGATTTGAAAGTCGGTCGCTAAACGCTCACACGTATATAAAAAAGGACAGCTAAGTGAGCCCCGATGAAGGAGAGCAGCGGAAGGGAGAGCGAGAAATCGAGGGAAAGAGAGAAAGTACAAAACCCCATGCATACAAATGATATGCTAACAAGATACATTTGTCTGACGGTGGTGTGTGCCCCGTCGTTAAATAAGTGCGTACGACGACGACGGTTCGCCGGGACGCGTTCTGCGTGTGTACGTGTGCGTGTTGGCGTAGGAACCCACCCCCGCAAGCCGTGACGCGCCCCCGCGCGACCCCCGGATCCTTTCCTCCCAGTAAGCAGATTTATAGATCGATTATAGACTTCGCTTATGATTGGAAGCATTTGCATGATGTAGGTATACAGTCGGTAGTCTCTCTCTCCTGCAGCCTTTCTCCCCGTTCCCTGCGCACCCCCGGCTGCCCTTCATCTGTATCGGCGCACTCCTCGCTCTCTCTCTCTCTCTCTTCTCGTGTCTCTCTTCCCCCTTTCTCTCGCACGTCCCTCGCTCACCGCTCTTCAGCCACCATGAATCATCCGTGCCAACTGCTCTCTTATGGCTTCACGCGATAAACGTTTGATGCGCGGTGAGCGATGCGTGTAACGCGGTTGTTTGCATATTCTTCGTTTCACTCGCCTCCTTATCCCGCAGCAGAACGCGAGCTCGCATCGACAGGAGCGTGTCTACTGCCGTCGCGGCATCCTGTCCTCGTCGTGTTCCGCCACGCCTGTTTTCTCGCGCGTTTCCTCGACCGTCCCACCGACCCGAGAATTCGATATATCGCGATGTACAGGTCGCTTCTCCCTCCCTCGCTCGCGAATTAGAACCAGCGGATTTTTTCCGGGCTCGAGGCGCGTTACGCTCCGGAGTAGAACGCTGATTCGCTCACGGCTATAAACTTCTAATAGTTAAGAAGAGACGTTAAAGGACGCCGCCGCCTCGCGCACGCGTTGCGTTTTACGATCGACTCGGGGGATATGTGACGCCTTAAGTAGACGGTTTTCACCTATGACGGCTCTTTCGTTTACAGCGCAACTTTGATTTTCGTCACCTGCACTTCGCTGCTCAAACACACCCCCGTTATTTTCGCCCGTCGACTCGGGCTAATTTCTACCGTCATACTTTAAATCTAATCGACGATTGTTTAGATCTAATCGAAATCTCTTCGATCATATAGCTGACGTAACTGATGTGAGAAATGGCTTCGCCGGACCGCTTGTCCCTTTTGACTATTACTTTACGATATCTTTCGTTTTGTTGCGGTTTCTAATTATTGCGTGCGACTAATTATTTCACCGAAGAGGATCGAAAGAATACGACCGGAACGTTTGAATGATTCTTATTGCTATCTTATCTGCTATCTATACTTGCGTGATTTGAATATTTATTAAAATTTGACCACTCTACTGTCAGACATCGGCTCTTAGTGGCTTCGCATTATTAATTTTTTGATTGTACATCACGAGGGTCTAAAAATTAATTAATCGACGATTAACTCAACGGAATCGCCCAAATCGCATAAATCAGTTCAGCTAATTGACCGATGCTGCTGATTGGTCAATATCGTCGAGTTAATCGTCGCTTAGATTAAAACCATGATGATGGAAATAGGCATTATTCGCAAATACGGCAGAGAGACCAGTCACGATGAGTCGTGCGCGTTCTCATCTCATCGTGTAAATCACCGATATCTTGATGATAATACGAATGAATGGAACTCGACGAAGATCCTCGGACGCGTGACGAGAGATCTGCGAGAGCCGCCGTGCGGATTAGATCGCACGAGCGAGAATTTATAATCATTCGCGGAGCGGATCTCGCGGCCTGCGACTGGCATTCGTCGGGCGACGCCGTAAGAAGGGCTGGCATCGGAAGGGGACGACCGACGGGAAAGACGAAACCCCGTCTCGGGATCCCTCACTCGTGATTGATTAACTACTTTTTTTCCTTCCCAGGCGAAAGACGAGAGAGCGAGATGAGAAACGTAATTATAATTTTTATTCATTACCGGCGGGGCGACGGCGGCGGCGAGGACGAAGATGACGACAACGGCGTCGACTATGACGGAGATCGCTCGGTTTGATTTCCCATTTAGAGGCACTCGCTTGCGGTTTCGAGATACGATTCTTTCCGGCGCGGCGGACCTTCGCCCGCGGTGATCAATATTCATTTGCGAGGCCGCGGAGGGTGCTGGTAAGGGATTAGCTGTCTACGAGACGCGCTAATCAACGTGGTATCGCAGTGTCCTTCCTTCCTGTCTTTCTCTTGCAAAACGCATTCGGCCCCGGCGCGAGAATAGGAAATCGGGCGCGAGAGACAGCATGAATACCTGTGCGAATACCTGTGCGTTGCTTCGAGGCCGAATTACGGAGTCGGGGGGCGGAATAAGAACGAGTATCTCCGAGCACAAGAGCGCTCCGAAATGAATATACACAGTCTGTCCGAGCTCTAATTGGCGGTTGGCGCCGGAAAAATCTTACAAGACGTCGATTATTTTTTTGCTTTTATTTTCTTCTTCATTCAAAATGCAACGCTGGGAACAGTTAATAAATTGCTGGAAGCAGTAACTGAACTCCGTTTTCCGAATCGTCTTTGAAACCGCGGCCGAAGGGCCTTCGGATGGCCTGAATGGTGCCGTAACACTTTCCTTTCATCGCGAACTCGAGTTTTGGGAATAACCGGAAGTCGCACGGAGCCAAATTACACGAATATCGAGGTATTCGAGCACTGTGATACTTTTTCTGACCAAGGAATCGCGTACAATCTTGGATTTGCGCGTCAGTCTGTATTATCGTATAAAATCCGCCAGAAAAAGATCTTTGCCCTCGATATTCCGGCCGATCTCGCAGAATCCTGTTCCACGAACGATTCAGAATATTCAAATAATATATTATCGACAAATGTCAATAAAGTACCGTAACATTTAACTTCAAAAGTAATGACATGCTGGCGCCTTGAGATCTTGGTCAAGCTTCGTGAAGCGATCAAATTAAAAAAAAGGTCAATCACACCAGAGCCTGGACAAAGTGTACACAAAACGTAACATATCGTTGGCACACGACTTGGATTCGAAATCTTATCGATTCTCGTTGACAATACGCCCTTGCAACAATGATTCAACAAGATGGCGCGTGTCTCGGCCAAGCGCGACGCCGAGTAATTAAATTACAACGATGCAATCTCTAAGGAGACTCCGCGGGAAAATTAATGAGCGCGACCGATGAAGTAACTGGCCCGAGCGATTAGAAACATTAAATGACGATACCATTCTTTCCATCTGGCCCGGCCATTGATCTCCATTCAAGAAGCCCGTTTTCGCCCCTTCCATCTCGCTCTTTCCTACTTTTTCCACGTCCTCTTATCTCTCACGGCTCTCCACTCGACACGGTATCCATTTATCTTGTAATTAGTTCCGATCGTCTTGCTCCCTTATATCACACGCGCACGAGTTTCGTGCCCGNGGGGGGGGGGGGGGGGGGGGTACGATAAAACCGCGTATCGGCGAGCCAGCTTCGCTAGACTCGCTCACGCGAAAATACATTTCGATTATTTTCTTCCTTTTAAGTCTCGCTCTCGAGTCTCTCTCTCTCTCTCTCTCTTCTTCTCCCCTCTCTTTCTCTCTCTCTCTCTCTCTCCCGGAGAGCACACACGCGTCCCCACGAAGCGCCGTCAACAATAATCCGAATCGTTTTCTTTCGTCGAGGCGTGGTGGCGGCGCGCCGCCGGCAACGATTCGCCAACGACGATGATTCCGGCCGACACGAGCAATAACTTTAAACCGAATCGAACCCCCGAGACATCCGGGAGTGGCTTATTTGCATACCGACCTGAAAATCCCGCACCCTCTGCCATTCGAAGTCACCCACTCGACATAAGGTGGCTCCGTGCTGCCCGCGCGCGCACCCACACGCACGCACGCGGGTTCACGTGCGTACAATACACGCATACAACCGGCGCTCGCCCTCCGCGCCGATCGTTTAGCACTTTGGCGTAATTTTTTCTANCCCCCCCCCCCCCGATATTTGCATAGCCGCGAGAAACCCCCATCGAAGGAGGAAGCCGAGGGCGTCGGGACCGCGATAAAAATCGATGTCGTCTAATCGAACCAAAACACTCGGCCCTCATTATTTTTGTATTCCAAGCTCCGAGCTCCGCGCGCTGCCTACGTGGGAGAGAACCTTACGAACGTATCGAATTCGGTGAGAGCGGATCCCACTCGAGGAAACGCCGGCCGAATCGTCGCGTGTGCGCGCGAAAAGTAAATCGCCCGGAGCGAGAAGCGAGTCATGTCACTCCGACTGGATCAACAGCAGGAGCAACTTCGTCGAATTCACGATCGTTTGAGAGCGTGATGTGTTCAGTCTTGTGCACAAAATGCACAAGGTCGATAATCGCTGAAGTAACTCCAGTTATAACGGCAGAATTCTAATCGCTCTAATTACGATAGTTTTGACCTTATGTGTACGTGTGGGAGGCTAAAGATCGTGCAATAGTGAAAATAGTTTCAATCTATGGAACGGTACATTATGCCGAGTGTACAGGGACTGCAAAAAGACGCAGATCGCGGTCTTTCGGCGCGTGATCGAGCGTGCAATCACGGCACGTAGTAAAATAAATACCGCCGACGTGCGACAGAAATATTTCTCTCGGTAAGAACGCGCGAAGAGGAACGGCGTTACCGCGTGTAAGTCACGGTAATGCAAGGTCTATCCTGTTCCACGGTGCTATAAGAGGTATCCAGCGCGCGCGGAAGGAGGTACGCCCGGTATCGATAGGGTATCCCCGGGGCTGCCGTGGTTTACTACGGGCATTACTTCGAGGATAACACCCCGGAATAAAAACCTTTATGACCTTACTTCACTTTCCATCCATTTTATTCCCCCCGCACGCCGACGACCATTTCGTACGTATATAATAACGGTGTTACCGCAACCGCGAGTACCCCACGGTCCTCTCCCCCTCCTCCTCCCTGCGATCGCCCTGGTCCGCTCGCCTCTTTTTGCGAAATAATTCACGGCAGGAAAGGCGAATTATGGGACACGATCGTTTCAACTCCCGCTCGGCCGCCCGATTTCCATTTACGGCCCGAGAACGCGCAGCGAGAGTTGCGGATATTTGAGGTCGCAAATTCAAACGAGCAATTCATCGCGATATGTTTCCCGCCGGCGTTCGAATAATAGAGCCCACTCGTCGGGAAAAACGCGAATTGCGATTGCATTCGGATCTTACGAACAGAAATGGAAAATGAGTGGTTTGATTTATTTCGCAGATCGGGGAGATAAGAAGCGATTGGCTGTCGAGACGTTAAATGGCAAATTCAACAGTTCCGTGAGATCGTGGATTTTAAGAACAATCGCAAGAACGAGTTTACAAGCAGCCCGAATGGAGATCTTTCGATCGTTGTACGTGGAGGCATCTGGAGAGAAATGGCGCAAGGCAAGCAAATGGGACTCGGTCGATACGCAATGAAATAATCGTGGAAGCGCCTTCCGACGCGGATGGGCTGTTACAACGTTGTAACGAGGATGGTTACATACACGTATTACATTACGCTGTAACCTTTGTTTTTTTCGCGCAAGCTGATGCGTTACTTTGCGCAAGCGGTTCAACGTGTTATAAAGTAAATGTACACGACCTCCGAAATAAATCGCGCGTTTTTTTCAAAATTCAAGACCCATCGGAGTCGACGTAAAATGACGAGAAAAATTCTTGATCTTACTTGTACAGAACAATTCACCGAAGTCCCTACATTCGTAACGTTGATCGACCGACCGGAAACTCTCGTTAGGCAAGAATCATTTCCGACTTGGAGAGATCGTTTTGACCCAAGGTGCGCTCGGCGCGTTCGGAGACGGCTCGCATTCTCAAGAAGGAGTCGCGAGTTCGACTCTCGCCCGGAGCGATTCCGAGAGGCGCTTCCTCATGCGGACGCGCAGCCTCTCCCAGGTAAATGTATGTACACGCCGGCCGGCGGGTTCTTTTTAAAAAGTAAAGACGCACGCGGCTTCGCGCCCGAGTCTGCGGTGTTTGCGCGCCCCCGAGAACGAGCCGGGCCGGGGGGGGGG